>NW_017805002.1:960988-961853 GCF_001891065.2 Hippocampus comes
GCCGAGATAATCCTCTGCCTTTGTTTCGTCACGTAATCTTCCTTTTCCACGACGCAAATGTTAGCACTCTTCTTCTACGTAGCCAAAAAAATGGTCCCACGACCATGCTCAGCTGTTTCCACGGAGACCGGATCAGAATGGTGCAAAAAGCGTCATCAACCCACAGACGGGGAGAATTTGCCGTCTTTTCAACAGAACAAAATCCAGCACCGGGTTTTTCTTTGCTCCACACTTGCCCGCAAAACTCCATATTGCTACGGGAGATTGCCCGCATTGTGCACAGGCTTCAACTCCACCAAGCAGGCAGCTGTAATTACTTTTGAACAATATAGTCTCTCTGAAGACACCAAGCGCCGATACAAAAGGTTTGGAAAATAATCACCCCTGATCATTAGCCCCTTCAGTGCAGTCTACTTCAGTGTTTATTATGAGGCTTCATTAAACATACAGACTGCTCAAGTGCACCTGCATCATCTATAAAGAACAAAAATGCCTTAAAAATGGCAAAAACCAAAATGGACACTTGAAGGTGTATGGAAATGTAACACAATTGATGAAAATGGCATGTTTCACACACTGTGTCATGCACACGACTAGAGAAGGAATTGTCAAAACGAAATGCTGTGATTGTTTAAGTCGAGGGCTGGTTTTCTATTATGTCTTAAAACTGTAAAATGACACGGCTGACAACATAAGGACGTGGAAAATGTTGGGTTGCTGGAAAAAAACATTTTCTCCTTTTTCTGTTTTAAAATCGGGGTTCTACAGATCACAGATGGAATAACCGTATCAACAAAAACATCCATCCATTTTCCATTCCGCCTATCCTCACAAGGCTCGCGGGGGGGGGGGGGGGGGTGGGGGC
>NW_017805002.1:961885-985077 GCF_001891065.2 Hippocampus comes
TGGAGCCTATCCCAGCTGTCTTCGGGCAGTAGGCGGGGGACACCCTGAACTGGTTGTCAGCCAATCGCAAGGTACATAGAGACGTACAACCATCCGCGCTCACACTCACACCAAGGGACAATTTACAGTGTTCAATCAGCCTGCCATGCATGTTTTTGGAATGTGGGAGGAAACCGGAGTACCCGGAGAAAACCCACGCAGGGCCGGGAGAACATGCAAACTCCACACAGGGAGGCCGGAGCTGGAATTGAACTCGGTACCTCTGTACTGTGAGGTTGACGCGCTAACCACTGGACCACCGGGCCGCCCCAACAAAAACAAATTTAGATTTAAATGTGCTCCACTCAAATATATTCCCCCTGTCAAAGTAATTAAAAGTCAATAAAAACTACTACCATGATCAAAAACATACCACTAAATTGACACTTCCCTGACAGCATCAATCAGAACTGAGCATTCTCATAAAAGGTACATCGGTCAACACATGGAAATAACATTTCGCAGTAGCACTTGAGGCTATGCCATTCTAAACAATGCCCATTTTGCTCAGCAAAATTCAAGTGCATTTGACACTAAAATGGCGGAATTATCAGAACACTGGATGTGGGGTTTGTGTGTGGCAATCGTCATGCAAATAGTGATTCACCGCAGCAACTATCAGGGTGAAATTCAATTCAACATCTCATGGCAGAGATCCTGCAAGCATCCTCACTGGGTGGATGATAGCAAGCGGTCAAGAAAGGGCAGTCCACCCAAAATCCATGTCCATCATGACTAGCATCTATTAGTGGCACAATACCCCTCGCCAGAATTTGGATTCAAGGAAAGGAATCGAGAACGCTCGGTCAATTACAATCTGATCTGATAAGATTCAACATACTGGAAACGTTTGGATGTTTTAACTGGAATGGAATTTAAACTTAAACTCGTGCCAAAAGCCTTCTGGATCTGCCCTGGCTGCTACACACAGCACGTTGGGTTCATATTTAAGAGCGAACACACACAGCACGTTGGGTTCATATTTAAGAGAGAGTCTGCTCGACAAGTCTGTTCAAAGTCACAGTCTCCAATTATTTTATTTTTTTTGAAGGGGAGGGGCGGGGGCTGTTTTGGGTACAAGTAAATGACACAATTGGAGATTGAATTTCTATAACATGTCCCTTAGAACAATTACACTGGTCAACTGGTTTATTTTTGTTCATCAAGTCAACTTTTCTAGATGCTTTTTTTTTTTCTGCGCTGATTTCAAATCTAACCACGTTTTTTTCTAGCACATCAGGGTTTCATGACAGTGATATAATAAGAATGCAATATGTAATATAGTTTATGATTTAAGGTTTAGGTTCAGCAACAGGTGGAATTTTCATTTTTCCTAAAACATCAAAGCGATAAACTACATCACGTGGCAAAATCCATATAGTGCAAGCTATTTTGTAGGTCAAACTTAAAAACAAAAAATGAAAATACCTCAAAAACCTGATGGAAAAAAAATAAGTAAAGACACTTCGGCATCAAAATATGTTTAGGGATAAATAAAGCCTTCTCTTCTTGATTTGTGCTGTTGATTGAAGGAGGTTTGTTGACACTGCCGCATAGATAGCATTTGTTATCCCATCAATTGTGTTATCCTCTAGTCCAGCAGTGTCAAACTCATTTTTGTGGATTACATATGACAATTTGGAATTTTGGTTCAGACTTAAGCAAGCATTATGGAATTTGACATGCTTGATTTGCTTTTGCGGGCCACATAAAATGATGTGGGGGGCCACATCTGGCCCCCGGGCCTTGAATTTGACACCTGTGCTCAAGGCTATACATTGGCATTAAGATAGCAGACTTTAATATGGTTGTCTTAAACACACAAGGTGCGACTCTCTTTATTTCTGTTTATTCTGACAGTAAATTTCACCTGGGAGTGGCATTGAACATCTCTTTGTTCAAGAATTGCTCAGTTTGTCAAAATTGTTGTGAGTTGCTCTGAGATGACTGACATCATGCCAAATGTTCACTCACAACTTAAAAGCACAACATTATCCAAACCGTCCATCTTACGAATTTCTCCATTGTGAGACAAATAATGTTTTTTCTTCTTCTTCTATCCATCCATCCATCCATCCATTTTCTATACCAATTGTCCTCATTTGGGTTGGGGGTGAGGTAGAGCCTATCCTAGCTGACGTTAAGCGAGAGAAGCGAGTACACCCTCAATAGGGCAAATACAGATTGGAAACAAGATCGCTTGGCTGTGAGGCAAATGTGCCAACCACTAGACCACAGACCCGGCACAGATAAACACCTCCTTGGGGGAGATAAAAAGGTTAGTACACGACAATAGCAGACAAATCCAAAAGCACAATCAGCCGAATGTACTTCCACCCTCGGTCCGGCAGGGTGGGGGTGACGAGCCCGGTCACTCGAGGGAGCGTCTGGTTGAGCTCACTGTCAGTATTTGACAGATCATCATAAACATGCCCAAACGGCTGCCCGCTCTCTCCCCTAAGTTATTAGCATCGACCAGACATCATATAGAGTGAGCAAGTGAGAGCCAGAGCGGCCAAGGGCGCCTTTTTCCTAAAAAAATAACAATGGCGTTTGAGATGTTAGGGTCTCTTCGGCGTCGCCGTTAGGCTTCAACCTTGGAGGTGACCCACACGGAGGAAATTGCATCGCGGCGGTGTCGAATTTGCAAAGAGGTGCAAATGAATCACGTCGTGAGAGAAGCCTCGCCGCCGAGCACGACTGCTCCTTTAGCCGGTGCATCTGGTAGGTAACAAGTTGCTTGAGCGACCTGACCGTTTTCCATCGAGTGAGGTGAGGGAGGGTGTCGGGGGGCGGGGGTGGAGCTAAACCTGCATCAAGATGCAGGGCATATGTCTCCTTGATCAGAGGTGACAGTGATACGCACATAGACACACACAGACATACACTGCTGCACCAACGCAACCAAACGAGATGAAATCTGACGCGTGTCCTCTATTTATTGGCCCCATAGTTCAATTATCTGCTATTTGTGTAACAAAAAGTAAATTTATGCAGATTATTCAACATGAATAAAACAACAGCAGGGGCTAAAAGTCCTTGGCAGGGAAGTCAAAACAACACTGTTGCCTTCTTCCAGGGTCCACAATCACCATAAAAAAATAATATATAGTAATTCACTCTTTGCTTTTTTCGAAGGAATTGAACCTCTGTTATTCACTGGAAAATTATAAATAGATTTTGTGCTCTTTCTACAGTGCAAGATGGTGTCAATATCCTAAAGAGGAATTGGTCTAAAGCACCGTTGTCAAACTCAAAGCCTGGGGGCCATATTTGGCCCGCCGCATTATTTTATGTGGCCCGCGAAAGCAGATCAAACATATCAACTTCCATAATGCATTCTAAAATGTCTCTCACAATTTTAAATTCTCATATGCAACAAGTAAGTGAGATATTGGAAACATTTTCTTCCAAACCCCTCATGATAGTAACTTAAACAACAGTTGAACCAACAGTTATTTGTGACTTATTTTTATGGTTTCAGTCATAACAGTCCTCCAAGGGAAACGGTAACAAAAATGTGGCCCGCGACAAGAATGAGTTTGACACCACTGGTCTAAAGGAAGTACATATACTAACATATCGGGATTGAGAGACAAACTTGGTATATTGGGGAGGGGCTACGTTACACCTGGGTTTTTACTGCAAGTTACAGTTGTCACCACATGTGAATGAACCTTTTTTCAATTCATTTTTAAGGGCAATTGTGTGAAATTATTTTGAAATGAGATCATCACAACGGGATAGTTACGATTTAAGCTATTACTATAGGCAAATAGATATTTTCGGGGGTGGGGGTTCATTTACTTGCCCTTTTTCACTATTTGCAGTAGGACTTGGTCTCTATTGCAACAGATTGCTGTAAATACAACACTTCAAGATAATTTAAAGGACCCATGCACAGTTCCCAGGTGTCTCAATAACAAGTCTGTGACATGCTGGTGGCTTAAGAATGACCAAATTACATTTAAGAGGGCAACTGTGACAGTGAGCCCGCCCTGAAAATTTTTTAAAAAGTAACAACTTCCCCCACCAACATTCAAGCACAACACGACCGAATATGATACCCCCACAGATGAGGAACTGACTTTGTTTCTCTACCCATGACTCGGTTGGATTGTGAAGATTGGCCACAGTCGTGGTTGGTGATGTATGTGACAAAGTGTTTTCTCCATGAGTGAAAATATTGTTTTGTTTTTTTAGAGGTTTACTTTTGTCTCCAAAATTTGGGATGAGTGAGATCAAGAAGTTGGATGTCACAATATCAAATGTCATAAACTCAGCATTAGCCCAGCAATGTAGGTGGGCGAAGTGACCATTTGCAAGAGGCAGGACTTATTGCAATGAGGCAAAAATGGAGGGTAAAAAATGTTCGTGAGTCTTCATTCTTGTGACGTTTTGACGAAATCATGTCATCAATTAAACCATACAATTGCAATGTTCTGCTAACTCTCCTCTGCAAAAAGCAAGCATGCATATGAGAGAAACAGAATTTGTGTGGGTTGTTTTTTTTTTTCCCCTACATCCAAACAGTCACTGTGCCCTGCTGACTCTTTTGTCATGGATGTCAGAGTATGATGATGAAGGGAACAAAACATTTACCATGACGGCGACTTTGTCAAGACTGGCGCCAATTTCATTTTGACTGAAATAAATGTACGGCAGACACTGCCCGGAAGGGAGGCAAGCAGTCTAGAGACATATGGCGCATTATTGCTGTCATTCTTCAGGACAGAGTGTGCTGTTTATAGCCAAGGTGCCATGTTTATGGCCCCTTTAAATCCTGCCTACCTCTCCGTATCCTTTGTATCGGAGCAGCTTGCCCTGCTTCTGTCTGTTTGCTCCTCTACCTAAGTAGCTCCGTGACCCGCACCGCAATCATACACCCTCCCACCTCCCAACCGTGGGTGCCACAGCCAACCCTCGTCATATCTGTCATAGGCATTCAGTTGCTTGTCTTGCTCTGGGCTTCAAATTTAATTTGCTTTCAATCTGCTGTAATTGCTTTGAGAGACATCCGCGTCTACTTGTCTTTCCTCCCTTATGTCTATTTTGAAGGCAGCGAGGTGGAACTAGTGGCTGGCACGACTACCTCCCAGTCAAGAGGTTCTGGGTTTGAAGCTCAGAGTTCGCATGTTTTAGCTGGTGCTTATGTCAGTTTTCTCAAGAGTAGAGCTTACACTGGTCGCCTCCCATGTTCCAAAAACATGCATGTTCGGTTCATTGAAGTCTCTGAAGTCACAATAGGTGTGAATGTGAGTGTGAATGCTTGTTTGTCAAAATATGCTGTGCAATTGGCTGGGGGCCAGTCCAAGACAGGGCTGGACTGGCCGTCGGGCATAGCCGGCAGATGCTCAGTGGGCCGACGTCTTCAGGGGAAGATGTGATACAATTAATTTTATTTCTTTATTTAGCCCTAAGAAACTTGCTCACAAATCAGAGAGAGCGGCCCATTAAGCCATTTAGAAAATAAAAAGTAAATTGAACCAATCAATACTATTGACAGAGGTACACAGCAATCAAGAGCTGCACTGGCCAGGGGGCACAGCTAATTGCCTTCAATAACATAATATATCTTCTGAAAAGAAAACAAAAATCACTTGACTCTTGCAATCTGTGTCAATCAAATTCATTGCCTTCACACTATAGCAGGAAGCAACATGACTGGGAGATCGTTGTTGTGTGGTCCACATTCATGTTTTCATGAAGTGGAATGCATATGTGTCTGGAATCTTGCTCAATGAATTCATAGTGCTGGCGGGAACAAACGTCAAGTAAAAATCAGTGTTAAGATTTTAGTGTCATTGTGCTTTCTAGCTCTGATTTGATTTAAGTCACTCATAGTATGCTAGTTAGCAAATGCATGTGATACAAGGTAAGCAATGGCAGCGAAAAAGGCATTATTAAGTAAATTAAGATCATCTTTTACTTGGACTTGGTCCTACTTGGGTTGTGGGCGTGTTGAGCGGGGTTTCTTGATCTGTGACAATTTTGTTTTACAGAACCATGACTGTGTATCATGTGAGGAACGACGACATCTCATTTCCAGGGAGTGTAGTGTTGTGTGCATGTTATTTGCACACATTTACTCATGTGTGTGCTGATTGGTCAAATTAGTGATTTTATGCGCCAGTCCAGCTCTGGTCCAGGGTGAGGTCTACTTTTCTTGACAAGTAAGCTCGGCTAAGTGCTCATCCATAAAGGTTTTGTATTAACTACAGATGTCACAAGATGGTAGCAAAGCATTAGACAAGGCTATGGCCTGACTAAATGAAGCTCCTCTTCTTACTTAAAAATAGTTCCTTGGCACAAAGATGCCACAAAACAGTGCAAAAGCGGGATTTTATTTTATTTTTTGGATTTGGCCAGCTCACAGACAGCAAATTGGTGATTGTTTCATACAATAAAAGAGGATGGCAAGACCGTGTATTCTCCATGCATACAAATCAGCTCGGTTTCTACTTCTTCACAAGATATTTTTTTATTCATTATTCCAGTCCGAGAAATGACAGGATTAGCTGTGGCGGTTTTTAAACATCTGATTGTTATCGTCTTCTCCTGGGTGAACAATTAATCCCTCTCACTTGCCTTTCATCCTATCAACCCTCCAACCAGCCATTCTAGCTTCATCTGGCCCCCATTCTTGCGGCGCCCCCACTTCACGGGCCTGCCTTCCCAGAGGAGATCTTTATTCAGAACACTGAAACGGAGCTAAGTGTCCTGGTATTTATACACCATCATATGTCTCACCGGGGAATATGAAATCATACCATGATGTGTCTGTGTAATCGCTCCTTGCTGGTTTTAGGTAAATACATTTCACAATTCATCTACCGTGGTATGAAGTGTATTTTTCTCTGGGTGTTCCAGTTTCCTCCCAGATTACAAAACGATGCATGTTCAATGCTAAATTGCCTATGGGTGTGAATCTGAGTGTGTAAGATTGACTGGCGACCAGTCCAGGGTGTAGACCGTCTCTCACCCAAAGTCACCTGATGAGAATAAGCTGTATTGAAAACGGATGGATGAGTGTTGATTTGATTGGAATTTTCACAGCAGATTTGCCAACAGTGCAAAGATAATGAACCAGATGCTTTAATGGTTACTGACGCTCTCAATCTGACCAAAAAGCTTTGGCTTCAGATTGTTCTGACAACTGGTTTGAAAATTTCCATTACTTTTGTAGGCTTTTTTTTTTTTTTTTTTTTTTGCATGTGATGTCTTTATTTGGACACCCGCTTCCAGCACAGCACGGCTTGTCCCACTCAAGTAGAGAGATGGAGATAGGAGCTAAAACGTGATGTTCCGGATGAACTTGATTGATTTTTTTAAAAAATGGACTGGCACTGAGCACCATTTCAGGGAAGAATTTCAAAATAGTGTGCATAACACCAAGGGCAGTGATATATCATACGAATGGAGGAAAGTGTGAGTAATTATGCTGACCATACAATTGTGATACTCCTAACGACATCTAAAGCCCAAGGCAGACAAGGCCGTGGTGTTAAATCAGACTCAAAAGGTTGAAAGCAGTCACAAAATCTAATGAGGAGTGCAGAGACGATACAAGGAGAACTCAGATTACGACAGAACTGAAAATATAAAGTTTCCGGTGCAACGAACGGCATACAATGAACCAGTTTGTGAAGTGGTGTAAGAATATTTCATAACGAGGCAGAAGAAGTCAAACTCCGGTCCTGCCATTCTTTCCATTTTTCAATGAATTCTTTTCAATCTATGGCCGAGGCATGTTTTATACAACTACTGATTCTATCACTGGGTTGACGAAGGTTATAATCACAAAACCATGAATAACTGATTGGGTTATTATTAATGCTTTAAACCATAAGTACACCACAAGCAGTTCAAGTTGATTTGACAACATTACAAAGAAACCAAGTGCAATGAAAGTGTGCGTTACATCCGTTTCGCAACCTGTTCATATAAAATCGTCAAACATTAATGAGACTGCTGTCATTTGTTTATGTGACTTTTTTGATATTCACTCAACAGATAATAAAAATACTCAAGCTCTGGACTTCCTGTAACAACCCAGGTTAAACCTAACTCATCTCTGACGTACAGTAGATCTTAGAACAGTTGGGATGTCTCAACTCCATTTACATCCTTGACAATTACTCATTTGGCAGTTAATAAATGATCCCCAAAAATACGGAGATATTCAACGAGTGTGTGTGTGTGCGTGTGTGTGTGTGTGTGTGTGTGTGTGTGTGTGTGTGTGTGTGTGTGTGTGTGTGTGTGTGTGTGTGTGTTTAGCTCAAGATGGGTTCCACAGGAACAAAAAAGTGAATTTGCTTATAGTGAAGTGCAAGGAGGTATTCACTGATGACAATGGTCAGACACTGGCCTGAAATTTATAAACTTTACACTATGCTAAAGAGAGGAAAGGGAAACGATCTAAAAAAAAAAAACAATAAAATCTGATTTAGATAAGGTGAACAAAGACAAACTTGGAGCCGATATCCAAGCACAACAGAGGGGAGAGCTAGGCAGGCGAGCGACGAAGAAGTGTAACCTTGACAGAGAGCATCTTCTGACAAGCATCTGCCTCCTATAATAATTTGGAAATAATCTCCATCCACAAAGGCCCAGCAGTCTGGCAGAGTAAATGCTCTGTGCCTGATCGATGGCTGCGATTCAGGCAGCTGCCGCTCGCCGCCTGCGCGGGCCTCTGCATCGATCTTGTGCCTTCGCTTGGTCTCCCCCTTGCCGTGGCATGGGAGGAAGAGGAGGCAGGAAAAAGGGAGGAAGGCAACCTGAGGCATACAAAACACCTTTTAAAAAGGTGGGATTACATGCACGACGCATCCCAAATGGATCCGACCTCCGATGAGGTGCGGCAGACAGCACATGAGGGCAACAAACTCGCGTTCACTCTGAGCACAAGTCCTTTACAGCGTTCATTGCCAATGTGCAGTCACCCCCAACAGTTAATTGACTTCTAAATTGGCGACCATTAGCACTAATTTAAAAGAAAAGATGCTGTCCTTCCCCCTTGAAAGTGGCGCAGTTTGGATGATCACGATGATCAAAAAGAATACCAAGCTGTTGGTTTGACTCACCATAGTCTATACAAGTTTCGTACAGTATGTGGATATGTGAACTTGGAGATTGGAGATATATAAGCATGGCATTGGGGGCACAGATAGCCTTGCCGTTCAATCTAAAGGCAAGGCAAATTTACTGATATAGCACATTTCATATGCAAGGCAACTCAAGGTGCTTCTCACAACCTGACACACAACACCTCAATGCATTTACAAACGTAACAGCTGAAGACATTCAAAGGCACAGAAAAGAGAACAAAACGTCTTATTGAAATTACTAAAAGAACCTGCTTTGACAATGTTTAAACGCATTTATGAGCATAAGACTAAAAGATATTGAGACGCATAGGAAAACATTAAAAATATTCATTCATCTTCCGAACCGCTTGATCCTCACTAGGGTCGCGGTGGGTGCTGGAGCCTATCCCAGCTGTCTTCGGGCAGTAGGCGGGGGACACCCTGAATCGGTTGCCAGCCAATCGCAGGGCACACAGAGACGAACAACCATCCACGCACACATTCACACCTAGGGACAATCCAGAGTGTTCAATCAGCCTACCATGCATGTTTTTGGAATGTGGGAGGAAACCGGAGTACCCGGAGAAAACCCACGCAGGCCCGGGGAGAACATGCAAACTCCACACAGGGAGGCCGGAGCTGGAATTGAACCCGCTACCTCTGCACTGTGAAGTCGACGTGTTAACCACTGGACTACCGGGCCGACATTAAAAATAGCTTTCTAAAATTACTAAAAGACCGTTTCATCAAATTTATTCTAAAAATATTTCAAAGATTGTAATCAAAGGAACGTGGAGGGAAAAGGCATAGTTTTCAACATGGATTTAAAGGTATTTATATTTGTCGCTGACTTCACTCCTGTGAGTAACTTATTCCATTCACGTACGGCATAACAGCTAAATGCTGCTTCACCGTGTTTGCTTTGATAGCTGGGCTCCACTAATTGACTTGAGTTTGCATACCTCAAAGCCCCACTGTGTTTATTTTCAAATAGAATTTCCTTCATCTATTCAAGATCCATACAATTCTGTGATTTATAGACCATTAACAGAATTTTAACATCTATTCTACAGCTGACTCGGAGCCAGGGAAACGCCTTTTGGATTGGAGTAATATGTTCTGAATGCGCTGCAGTAGGAAGACCGTTACCATAATCAAGTCGCCTGGAGATAAAAGCATGGTAAGTTACTCCTGGGCTGCTTGGAGAATGCAACCCTAAAGTCTGGATATGTCTGACAATGTGATAACATTGAAAATAAAACAGATTTATTTCAACTTATTACAACTTGTAACAAGAGACATAAAAAGAAGACTTCCTGTTAAGGTAGCTTTTCTCTGGGCTCACTTGCATTTCAAAGGAGGCAAGGGAGAATAAATTGAGAGACAGACGAGGTCTTTCAAGGTCAGTATTTAACGGTCTCCTTTACTGTCTCACTAGCGCAACCAACCCCCCAACCCCCCACCCCACCGTGCTCCCCGAACTCAAGGCTGCCTCGAGGCATGCTCCTATCTACCGCCCCTCTTTCCTCTTCCATCATGCACCTTTTTCCCTGTCACTCATTCTGCAGCCCGTGCCCCATGGTCACTATGGCTGACAGCTGCCGTAGGTCTTCAAACACAAGCTAAATTAAACGGGTGATTACCAAGCAAACAGGCCTCCTCGCCATTTAGTCGCGAGCCATCTGTCATTCGGGGGTAGAGCCAAGGTAACCGGGTATTGAACAGAGTCTTCTCTCGGGCCGCTAATTCATTGGCCTGTAACAAAAAACTCCTGCCAATCATGAAAAGTGTTTGGTCATTATGTTATGAGAGTCTGACAGAGTTATGACAGGCTCTCAAAGCTCATGACAGTGGGGAGGGAAAACAGAGATGAGGAAGGGGGTAAGTTGGAAAGGTCTGAAAAAGGAGGTCAAGACAGTTGTTATCTCAGCTTTAGGAAGCCACTGTACATGGACTGGTAAATGATTGGAGACAACACAGGAGATCATCACACATCAACGCATGCTGACGCACAACCCACGGGAGGCAAAATAGGAAGCTCTGAAAAACGTCGCCTTTCGCGTGAATTGTCAGGATAGCCCCCAAAATACACTAACTTTCACAGCCTAATTCAGGGGTGTCAAACCTATTTTTGTCACGAGCCACATTTTAGTTCCTGTTTCCCTTGGAGGGCCGTGTTTACTGAAACCCCATAAAGAAGTCATGAATCACGGTTTATTTAACTCTTGTTTAAGTTACTGAGGGTTTTTTTTTTCTTACAATATTTGTCTGATGTATTACATATGAGATTTTGAAATGTTTGAACAGATTTTCGCAAGCATCATGGAAGTTGACATGTTTGATTTGTTTTCACGGGCCAAATTAAATGACGTGATGGGCCAAATCTGGCCCCTGGGCCTTGAGTTTGACACAGGTGGCCTAATTTGACCTACTTTTCAATGCACATTTAGCTGCTCAATGTTTCAGTTGTTTAAGCACAACTTGCTCGGAGATTGTGGGTGGGCTGGATGTGGCTCCTGGGCCATACTTTGCTTGCGTCTGCTGTACACCAAAAGTCACAAACCTTTTTGAAACTGAGCTATCTACATTAAGGCACTCATTTGAATGATTTCTCATAATTATCAACAATGATTTATCAAAATCATAAATCGCTACAAGGAGAGCATGTACATTTTCAAATGATTACTTATATACAACATTCCCAGGAAATCACAATGTCCAATCACTGGTGAGCTACTTTCGCGACGCTGGTGATCCTTGCTGTCGACAGGCACATTGAACACAAGCTTCCATTGCTATTGCCCATTTCGAGCAGGCCGAGAGCAGTCAACAGTTGAGATAGTTTGTGTCGATGTGCATGGCATGCATGTGCACAGTACAACTCGGTATTCTTTTGGAACATCATCACCCTTTCAATGAAAATACTTGATCAAGTAGATAGTGGAATGTGCCCGATGCACACACACACAAACACACAAACAGTATTTTTCCGCCAGCACAAAATGCAGGTCCACACCACAACTGATGTGGGACAAAGCAACAAGCCGAGACAGACTCCTAAACAGATTTCGCATAGGGCGCAAACACAACAGAGGAGAAGTGACAGCATGGTGCAAACCAATGGAAAGAAATAGAAGGGGGAGAAAATAATTCAATCTGCAGCCTCCTCCTTCAATCAGCCAGTTAAGGGGAAGAGAAGGCGGACGCATGCGATGCCTTTCCTCCCTATAGGCAGGGCGACGGTGGCAGCCTTCCTGATAAGCGGCGGCCGAGGAAGATTAACTGCTTGCTCTGACGGAGGAGGAAAATAAAAGCACCGCGCCGACCTCTGATTCGCTTGGCCTCCCTGCGTCAGTGTCCTCCGCGTGTACATTAGCATGATGAGAATGTTTAAACAGAGGTCGCTTTGACACCGGAATCACAGCGCTGTGCACCAAAGCAACATGACCTCTAAATCCTTTCACATCCCGTCAAAGCTTCCATTGAGGCTTTGCACCCGAACATTCGTGGGTGGCTGGTAGCCTTGGACGACCACACAGTGACTGAAACGCAAATGTCACAACTTCCCTCAGTGAAAAGAATTGACTTTTTAAATAAAACTCGACTCCCATAGAGTTTCGGTGCTGAAAAAAATGACCATTTCTAAAATCACCTTTGAAATTCATGCAAAAGGCATTCATCTGTTCCAGCCTTTCCTCTAAAAGACGAAAAAAATATTTGCAGAAAATAACACTACAATGCTGTACTTCATGACATGATTAATTAGTTTTTTTTTTTTTCCCAGACAAGCATATTTAATTTGTCATCTCACAATCGATAATCATGGACAAAGATGTACAGTATGGTATGAATGTTCATCTGTCACTTTCTGTAGGTGTAAAAAGCAGGATTAAAGTGATGATTCACAAATTTTCAATAAGATTTAGGGTGTGCTAAATACTTCCTGTTTTGTTCTTTCAAATTTACACCGTCTCGTCTGAAATTAATAAGTGTGCAGCCGTCAAGTAGGGAATGAGCATAAAACCGAAAAAAAAAAAAAACATTAACTGTACAAAAAAAGTTAACTGTACAAAAAAAAATTGTAAAACAGTGGGAAATAAATATCATTTGCCTGATAAATTTCAAATGCCTGTCATTTCCACTGGCCTTATTTGTTTTTTGCTTAACGATGCAATCATTTTTTTTTTTTGTAGATTGTTCGATTAATCAGTGGGTGAATCAGTAGAATACTGAATTTGAGAAATTATCAATAATTGTAGGTCAAATCCGATCCAAGTGTTTACACTGCACTCGCAAATATCCAATATTGGATTTCATCGCGATTTTTGAAGGCATCCACAATTCCACTTGCTTTTTTTCTATTCACGCTGCCATAACGCAAATCCTAAATGTGGCCCTGACAGCAAAACCAGCCCAACTGTGTTAATTGAACCATGCAATCGTAATCCAGTCTGAAAGTTTCAAGCAAAAGGCATTGCAATGCCATTATTTTCAGTACTGATGGACTTTTGGCCATTACCAAAAAAAAAAAAACGTAATCATACAGTAAGCTTTTTTGTTTTTCTTTTTTCCCCGTTTCACAAGACGACTGTCACTTCGACACCCACTGATTTTCTCCAAGTTGTACCCTGAGTAGTATGTTCTCTCTGAGTACTGTCTCGCCTTTGGCCTTCTCCATTTCAGCTTGATGATTCCGTCAGGTATCCCCGTGAGTCATTTTCTTGCCGCAAAATAAAAAACACCACACGAGTGAGAAATGTATGTTTTATGCAGCTCGGCAAGACTCGGCGCATAAAAGGCACAAAGCATGCCATTTATATTCATGTGTCTCTTGGTGACGGTGGAAATGAAAGAGTGAACCAGCTGCTGTTGCGACATGAAAAAGTTGCTTCCAGACAATAGAGTATTTGTTTAAATGCTCCCACCTATACGTGCACATACACACTTCCTGTGTGTGGTGCCCATGGTGTCACTCCAATGAATGGTTTTGCACGAGGCAAGAATATGGCATCTGGAAAGTGACATTTGTTTATGGATGGGGAAGGGCGAGGGGGTAAAGTCATTCAAATGGAGCTGAAAACGGCGCATACGCGCGAAAATAAACGTGTGCGTTGAAGATGTGAAGAAAAGCGCCGAAGGCCATGTGCTGCCACCAAGCAGATCAGGTTCTGACATTTTGACTAATGCGAAATGCTGCCAAAGGACAGTGGGTGGGATGTTGTGACCTTTATCGACATGAAGTGATGGAATAACTTAGTAAGACACAAAACGGTAATCCGAATATACGGCCGTCTGCCTTTTCAAAACAAGGCGCCATGACCCGTCGCAGTGGGTGTAGCCATCTGGGATGACCCCGCGCAATGTGCGAGAGTGGCCTTGAGACACATGCGCAGCGCGCGGCCGGGAAAGTGACGCCATTGCAGGTGTCTGGTGACTTCTTCCTTCAAGGTTAAACGTTCAGCGTCATCCTCTCAAGGCTGTGAAAAAGGACTGAGCCATACCTTAGACCAGTGGCTCTTAAACTTTTTACATCGCCTCAAAAAATCCACCATTATGGCCACGGTTAAAATGCAGTAGTGAGTAAGCCGAAATGAACATCGAAAATGAATCAGAGGTTTTATTCCAAAAAAGTATAATTCATATGACTGTGAGCCACTGTAACAATATGCAATTAGAATACTGATGCTTTGCTTGAATATGGTCCAAAATGATTCAATTTATGGCTGCGACTAACAATTATTTTAATCATCGATTAAATCGATGAATTGGATTGAAAAAAACAAAACAAGACAAAACAAAACAAAACAAAAAAAAAACATTTCCAACCATTTATTCCAAAAACAGGACATTATTTCAAATGGACAGTGTTGCAAAAGCACAGACACAAATTAATTATGATTCAGTTCCTGCTTTGGTCTGGAACATGTTGTTTTCCTAAGTAAAACCAGATGTTTGCAAATGTCTTATTTTGACAAAACATGATGACAAAAACACAACTGAATAAATAGGGGTGTTCACACGGCACACATTTGCATTGGTGCTGCACCGATGTATTTTGTTGACACCTTACACCGGTGTACATTTTGTGGAGCGTTCACACGTATAAAGCTGCTTACTAAAGAGAAGCGTGTTAACCCCGGTGCAGCCCCACTTGTGTTCACACGGCAGTTTCTGCGGCCGTGCATTACGGAAATAAAACATGCGCATGCGTAAAGTGTACTTCCTTTTCCCCGCCTTGTTTGTGACATATCAAAAAAAAAAAACACGGTTTATACTTCTCCGGAGAAATCAACGCTGTGGTCTATCAGACACCGTAAAAGGATGAGAGAGAGAAAGGAAAGAAGTGCAAAATACCCAGGATGCAAGTTATGCAAGACCCATTTGTAATCAATTCTTCTTACGCGTAGCGAGTCTACCCCTGTAGCATTCACACGCCCCATTTTATATCGGTGTTATCCCGCAAACTAGCATTTACTCCGGAGTAAATTTTTAAACCTCCTCCTGGGCAGTGTTAAATTTGCTCCGGTTTAAGCCGTTTTCAGGGGCTACACCGGTATACCTTTGTACATGTGAACGCTCTACGGGGGGCAGCCCCGGTGCTAAACAAGAGTAAAAGTTGCCGTGTGAACACCCCTAATGTTTGAAATAAAACAGTTTTAAAAGAATAAATGCAAATGTAGTGCACTTAAAGGGGAAAGTCAACTAAAAATGGTCTTGATAAAAACATCAACGCGGCCCCCTCTAGTCTAAACATCTGATTAATATTGACTTTGTGGAATATTAAGAAGGCGGCAAAACACACCTGTTTCTCGATATCTGAAGGGGCCTAAGGGCTCAGCTTGTGAACATCTCATGATCAAAGCTAGACACTAAATGAGCCGTGATTGGTTGTTACCTGAGCCCTTCAGCATTTTGATGTAATTTTCAGTCGACGGCAAGTAGCAAAATGGACACCCCATGAGATCTATAAAAACGGATGCATCTTGCTCCTTACTTCATATTCCACAATATTAATCAGAATTCCATGTTTCGACTTACAGTATATGTCCACAAAGAACATATCAATGTTTGACTTGACTTCCCCTTTAAGTTAGAAACAACTTTACAAATACACTAAACAAAAATACTGCATAGGATAAAAAGATGCAACACTATCATGATGCAAAGTTTAAACATTCGATTCAGTGATTCTTGACACACCACACTGTGAGAATCACTGCTTTTGGCTATGTTCAAACTACAGGTCAATCTGAATTTTGGTTTGTTTTGTTTGCCCACTTGTGGCATGAAATTGATTTTCTCCCAAAAGTCGAATAATGTGCACTTCCATTTTTTGTTTAAAATCCAAGCAAAGCCTCTTTCAGTGTGGATATAAATCGGATGTTGTATCCGATGTCGCCGGCAGTATTGTCGCTGAGGTCGCACTCATTCGACCGATCTGTCAAAAGGAAATACTGGACAAGAAAACAGACGGCTCAAAAAACAACGGTGGTCAGTTCAAGTACAAAATCCTTGAAATTGCCACAAAACCCTCAGGAATGAAAACTAGACATGTGGCTATATTTACTTCCTTGCGCCGACTGCACAATGTGGCGTCGTTTTTTTGGCACATGCATGTTTCACAGATGCCTTCTGTTCACATTAGAGGTTGCATTTTTTAATGTGAATGACCACCTATTTGAAAAAAAAAACAAAACAACAAAAAAAAACACATTCAAAAATCTGAATTGGGGGCTTTGCAGTTTGAACGTAGCATTGGCGTATTCATTCAAACAGGTGTGTGTGTGTGTGTGTGTGTGTGTGTGTGTGTGTGTGTGTGTGTGTGTGTGTGTGTGTGTGTGTGTGTGTGTGTGTGTGAGAGAGTGATAATGGCACTGCAGGTCGTAGCAGATGGCTGCTAATGGAAGTTCGTAGATCTGAATGACAGGGCCATGCAAATGGATCGGAGGCAGGAAATTATAGGATGCCATGTGTGATTTAAACATTGGACACACTATCTCATTTGATATACTGTACATATGCTCAATAAACGCACCCAGTAACATGCTTTGAATCAGAGGTTGGCACATCAATCCGTCAGTCATCCATCCTTCATTATTTCAGGCCAGCCCAGCCCTTCCGTCGTCAGTGGCGACAGCCCGTTGGCATTGAGAGCGTAAGTACATCATCACACGCAGGCGCAGCACATGCAGACTCGAGGTGAAATTTTTTTTTTTTTTAAAAACAACAACAACAACAAAAAAAAAAACGATAGTGTTGTATCCCTTTTGGTCCCACAGCCTGCAATGACATCGTCCCATATTGTTATTTCACCAATCATGACGTTGTGCGTGAGTCCTCCTGAGGTAAATATGGACATACATGTGGTACCTAACAGCTAACAAAGCAGTCACTTCGGGTTTTTCCATCAACCATCCACTTTCCGTAGCACTTGACCTATTTAGGGTTGAGGGGGACCTTGAGCATAGCCCAGGTGACTTTTTCAGTGAAGACTCCAAATTTTGGGAGTGATTGGTTGTCCACTTGTGCCCTTCGACCAACCAACTAAGGACAGACTTTGGAGGTTCCATCGTATCGGAATACATCTCAGATTGGGCAGATGTGCTTAAATTTGTGGGCTGGGAATGTTACGCCAACTTGTTATCCAACGGTGGTGATCACTCCAGTACCCAGGTTGACATTTATGGCGATAAATGTCACAAAAATTGCCAAAATCACAGTGAACTTTTCTCGTCAACCCTTCATATGCTTCACGGGAACACTGTAATGACTTTGGTGATCCTGAAATGCTTTATCTGATACTACACTATCACTGTCATTTCAATCTGCCACACCATCGCTGATACTGTCAACATTTCGTTGATTATGAAAGAGCTAACTAATTTGAATGACAAAAGACATCAGATACTGTCCTGGGTGACCTTTTGAGTTCTGCCAATAACAATGCTGAGACATTTGAAACACAAGTTCTAATCAATTTTAGCATCAAAATGGACTTTGCTGATGGAGGCAAAAGGAATAGATATGTATTATTTTCTTTATATTCTGAGCACTCTGACTGGACATTTTTGAACCACATTGAGAGTGATGCGATTATTTTGGCAATCAGCATCATAAGGTACAGTTTCATCTTCTATTTTTATTGAACTGGAGCTTGTCCTACTTCCCCTCCTCTTCCCCGATGGGACCGCAGAGTTGTGACTGTCTGCAAAGGCCAGTGGAAAATGGGAAACGAAATTACTTTGATAGAACCCACTTTTTAAATGTGTTTTTCTTAACTTTCTGCTGGCGCCACATGTCACCGCGTGCCTTTTGCCACACGGTGCGTCTCCAAGTGCATGCGTGTTAAGTCCTAACTGGCGATTGGTTTGATTAATTATTCAAGCGATCTGACCTCCACGCCGTCGTGCTCAGGCGCACTCATTATGGCGGTCTTGTAATTCATTAAATTGCCCAGATGAACACGGGCCACAGCGAGGGCTGCTCGCTATTACCGATGGCCCCACTGCGTTTTAAGGAGCTTGCTGGTGAGTAAGTCAATCAAGTCGGACTGAAGACAATCAAAGACATTTCAGTGTTCACGCGTGTGCCAATGAAAATCATGAACTGTTGCAGAGCACTTAGCATTCGTCGTAATCATACAAATTCACCAGTCGCTACTCAAAAATGTATACATTCACGTTTTGGGTTTTTTTTCTGAGGAATTCATGTCCATTGGTGCATTGTTTTGGTTCACTGTCTCAAAGGCCTGAAAGCATCAATGCAAAAGTATTGTACAGCAATTGTACAGCAATTGGTCTCTAGGCACCATTTTGAAATGATACAGCTTGACTGAGAGAGAAGCTTGGCATGTTCGGGAGAGCTAGGTTTAGCCTGGGTTGTTAGTGGAAGTTATGGAGAGTCTTTGCCACATGAGGACGTACACGCACACTTCCGAGTGATCTTTGAAGTAATGAATCAGGATTCTCTCGAACTTATATTTGTGAAAATGTTTTTCTACTTAAGTGTTCACATCTCAGACAATTACACATACACAAAACATACGTTGATTGATGTGCGATGGCTGAACAAAAACAAAAGTGGATGAACTGCAAACAAAATAAAGAACTCGCTCAACAGGTCAACAGACAGTGTTTTGTTATGATGTCAAAGTACGTACTGTATTAAGGTTAGGATGTCCATTCGTCCATTCATCCGTATTACATAATGCTGAACAAAATGTGTGTCCTTTCATCGATCCAGCCATGTTTTACACTGCTGAATAAAACATTTTCAAACACCCCACACTTTTTGCTTGAAATCCAACAACATTTGCATGAAATACAGAATGAAGATAAGCTAAATGAACCATTCATTTGGCATTTACCGTTTAGCACATATTGCACTAGACTGGGGCAAGGTTGGAGGGTTGTCCCTCCATCAGACTGCGACACCTCCTTTATTTGTTCCTGATTCACGCCGACAGCGGGCACATAATCGCCCGCCGCTGGTGGTGTAATTCATTGTGCGCACACCAGCTGCTGGCCAAGTGCTGCTGCTGTTGTCGGGGGTGTGACAACGACGTAGAAATCAAATGCTTCACGTGAATTAGGAAGCTTTTTAGCCACTTCTTCGGAAGGACTCACGAATGGGGCCGCAGGCGGCGCGCGGCAACATGCAGCGGTAGCATCGGCTAACCGACTGAATCGATACAAGACACCTCAGTATCAGTTAGCAGATTCAACGTGAAAAACAAAAAGTGAGCAACGGGGAGGATCCAGTAGTCCCAAAAGCTCATTAACGGAGTGATGGAGGGAGTCTCGTTTTTAGGTCCGCTGGCCAATTTCAAAGTGTGTCGGCTAAATGTAGGCGTTTTAAATTAGTTATTTGTGCCCATTCAATTAAAAGCCAAATGGCGAGGTATCTCTGAGGAAATCCTTGCTGGGATCATGATTCCGCGCTGTGGGGACACGCTTATAATGCTAGTTTTACAAACAAAGTTTCACTGCCATTGATTTCTAGCTACAGTTTGGTAACGAAGACATTAATTACTGCATATAGTCACCAATAAATAGGCACAGGATCTGAGGCGCATTTAGTGAAGGCAAACCATCCAATGGGGACCTCCACATCCATCTACTGCATTGGTAAAAGTTTTATTTTCAACTCAACACAGTGTTCACTGATAAAGTCTGTAAAATCCTTCTTGAGGATTTCTATCTAAAAAGTGAATCATCTTAAATAGAACTGTCGCTGACAAATCTTTTTCGAGTCATCCTATTGATTATTTCACCGATTCCTTGAGGGTCTGGTGTTATGCTCTCTCTCGCTCTGTCAGGTGCCTAGCGTGGTCGTTTAGGCTGCTCTAATGGTCCGCAGTGGACGCGAAATGCCACACTTGGTTGCTCTTTATTTATTTTTCGTTCACATTTCCCAACAAGAATCACTTCATTTTATACGTACAATCATCACTGTTCGGTGCTTAGCAATGAGACAGAGGGAGGAAGCTATGTTAAGCTAAATTAGCTGGACTAGTGGCTTTTCTACGCAGTCAACGGTCACAGCAATTCAGTGGAACATGCTTGGCCCCCGTAAAGTAGTGACGGGATGTCCTGTGATGAAGATGAAAGTTTTTCGGTGGTAATTCACTGAAAAACACCAATTTAAAGCTGTGTTGCTGTTAATGCTCACGCCACTGTCACTCTGGTCACATTCCTGTGTTTAAGTCTCCAATCTCCCCCAGCTCTGCTTTGCAATTATCCATAAAAGTGACCCCAAACCCTATCCCTTCTCATTTCCCCGGACGTTTTTCACCAGAAAAGAGCATCCCAAAGTTGTGTGAAAGACAACTATTATTTTGATGTGTTTTTGAGCGTGTGAATTAAAACTAAAACTGTTCACCCTAAAATTGCTGACAGTGTGTGGTCAGATCAAAATGCAAACGTGTCAGAATGTATCTGACTATCTGATCTTCATTTTTAACTTCCCATTGTACAGAAATGCACAGTGAACCCCGACGTTTGAGGTCTGGCGTTGGCAAATTCAGTCAGCTATTTGCCAAATCGTTTGGAACCTATCCACCATTATTTGCTGCACATTTCACCTATTTTCTATTTCTGTGCTCATGCTATGGTAATAAATAACAGTATCGATTTGGCACCATTTGGTGCCATCTTGGAGCCAAGGACTATTGAGGTGATTTGAGGAGCTTCCTTTAGACACCATTTATGACTATCTGCTATCTTGTGGCAGCTATAGGAAATTTCAGTACCGATTACACCTTTGTAAAGGAGGATCTCAATTACCCGCCGATTTCTACAGGGCTCCCGAGAATAGCGGTGGTTCACTGTAATTTATTTTTAGAGTAAAAGGGGACATATTATGGAAAACGTTCAGTGCTTGTATAGAAACAGTACAGGATAGTCCTTGTCTACCCTTCTAATGTGAAACAACCAAGCAAGTCTTTGTCTGCCTAGTTCTGTAAATGTGCCCACGAGGGAAGCTTTCTGCACTTGGGGATGATTGACATCTCAACCCCCACCCCACACCAAGTTTATCCGCCTCATGACTGGGGGGTTCGAATGCCCACAATAGCCACGTGTGTTTTGCCCATGTACCATGCACACTGAAACATATGAAGCGCTGCCGCTACAAGTAAAAATACTTTTATTGTCTTTATAACGTATTAAAGACGCCTGGAAACTGTTTCAAATTATAAAAATTGCACGTGTCTCCTTTTTGTTTTAACAATTGAAAAGATCCAAGTGCTATCACCTGTGCCAAGAGCGCACTGTATTGAGAAAGCCACGCTCAAGAGTCAGCGTCTTAGTGAATTATTAACAGATGGAACATGATGACAGTTGACTGTGAACGGACCATTCCTCCCCATCCCTGAGCCGTCTGCGTCATCTCGGTTACCATGGTCAGGAGGAGACGTGGGCCCGTGCTATCTGATTGATTAATTCTGTCAAGCACACTTTGGCCGTCCCCGGCACGGTGTCCACACCGAGCTTCCCCGCAATCTTTCACAATTACTATCGGCCTCACCATTAAGTCAAAGAGCGTCTCCGTCATCTCTGAAAGACGAGCGGTCCCATCCAAACGAGAATCAATTACTGCGCCCAACCCCACTTAGGCTATTCTTACATTTGACTTGCTGGTGATGTTGGACTATGTGTCTTTTTTCTGTGAGAATAACACAGGTAAGATCATAAAGAGAAGAAGTGTGGATGTTATGCCATTACGTCACCTCAAAGCATCTGGGGACATATTACGGAGTATTTTTTTGTCTGTGAAATGCTTGTGTGAAAATACCCCAAGGATCAAGAACAATTTTGCCTTGTTGAACTAAGCCTGTGGAGAGCGGGATGCCCAAAAAGATGTACAACTTTTGTAATTGGGGTCGGCGTTAGGGTGGTGCGACAAGAACAGTGCACTTATCTCAAGGCACCACTGTATGTGTAAACTAACAACTAAATCACATATGTCAAAGTGCCGGCCCGCGGGCCAAATCCGGCCCGCGAGAATGTTTTCAGTGGCCCCTGGGATGATATTGATTTATTATTAGAACCGGCCCGCGGACCGCAGCAAGCCGAGAGCCCGCAGATCTTTTACACGCACCAATACTACATTTCCCACAATGCAACGGTGACGCGCCAAGCAGTCGGCCGCTTTATTTAAATATTTATTAGTCTAGCAGTCGTTCCCATAACAGTGACATTAGCTTTCAGATACCCATCAAAAATGGCAAAACGGAAGGTGGACACTGAGAACCGGGGGTTTCAAACAAGGTGGGAGTCGAAGTACATGTTCATGGACGTAGCTGGAAAACTTGTGTGTCTTCTGTGCGGAGAAAGTGTGGCGCGATTGAAATAGTGTAATCTGAGACGACATCATGAAACGAAACACGCGAACAAAAACAAGAACATGGACATGGAGGGGGAAGGGGGATTTCATTAAAAACGGTATACCGTATTTTCACGACCATTCGGCGCAGTCTCACTAACGGGTGCTATTTTGGTATTTTACACATAGACAAAACGCACTGTATTATTGGGCGCAGTTTTACAGTGGTAAAACATACGCCAT
>NW_017805002.1:985673-1011523 GCF_001891065.2 Hippocampus comes
TATTTTATTCGAGTAAATGATCGAAAATTACTGTACTATTATTTGTTAAATAAATTTAGCCTACTTTTGCTAAAAGAGAAAATATGGACTAGTGATAGTGCCTTGAATAATATCGGCTTCTTTCATTCATGTTATGGGTATTTTTATACAAAGGAAATTTTTTTGTGCCTGTTGAAAATTAAAGTTTACTGACATAGCCATAAAAAATGTTGCTTTATTTATCTGACCATATTGGAATGTATTTGTTAGGTTTTCAGTCAATTAAATTTGGTCCAATAAACAATATGTGGTCATTTTTAAAATTTTCAATGAACATTCGATCAGTCCGGCCCTCGGCTTGCAGCAAAATTTTTTATCTGGCCCTCCGTCCATTTGACTTTGACACCCCTGAACTAAATAATCAATTTTCCATCGGTCCCTTTTGAGTGTCCAATCACATTGCTTTGGTGCTGTCACTACAAAGCATTTTTGGGTGCATTGCAATGAAATGCTGTGATGCATTATGAAACATTCTGGTAACTGACTTGTTTCGTCTACATTTTGATACGGTGACAGTGTTCACTCAGCACTTCCTGCCTGGAAACTGCACATTTTTTTTCTGTGATCCGTGATGTAAATTATGAGGACAAGTTTTAAGTGCCCGCTGTTGGGTTGTGACTCTCGCATGACACCGGGGGAACCACTGGACTGCAGATATACTCTCTAGGTCCATGAAAACTAGAGCAGGTTAAAAGACAGTCGTCACTTGCAAGATATTAGCAACATTTTGTATCTCAGAGAGAGGATCGCAGAGCAAAAATAAAGCCACTCATTCTATCCATGTCAAGCGGTTCAGATAGTAGGAACCATTCTGCACTGGGGAGACGTAAACCGCATGTGAATCAAGCATTGAGTTTCATCCCGAGTCCAAAAGGACACGCTCCTTCTCCAAACACGGATTCTGTGTGAAGCGCTGATATCTATTTATGTGGGTCAATTTAGTTTTTCCTCGGAATGCTTCCATCAACCCGTGCTAACAAGACCTCAATGACTATAGCCTTTACCGCTCTTTTCAAATCTGTTTTCCTGCCGGCAGTCACCTACGAAAACTCTTGTAAATGTCCTCGAACAAAATATACGGAGCACCAAGACCGTTCATCTTACCTCACCTCCATTGTGCGACCCTGCCAGCGTCGAGCGCCGGCCGCGTATTCATCACGCAACGAACAACCCGCAGGCTGCCATCCTTCAGATTCTGAGAGCTATTGGGATAGTATTGAAATGTGTGTAATTGGATTATGGCAACCTTATTCCTCCCTCTCTATTCCACCAGGCTCCTCTGTGAAATCTCAAGTGAAGAGATTTGACAACGGCAGTTTTATTTTTTTTTCTTTGCAAAAGCCGACGGGAACATTACAACTCTCGAGTATGTTTGCTCAGAGCAGAAAAATCCTAGCAGGGGCCCCCTGACTGACAACTCCGATTCATTATGGGCTGTGAGTGACACTGGACGAGATTCTGTTTCTGGGCAACCCGGTTGAACTCGGGGCCTGATCTAATGCGAAGCATTACAGGACAAGGTGAGCCCCCCCAACCCCCTTCCGACTCCCCCCGGATCAGTCATCGTAAGTCACGTGGCGTCATGTGCAAACATGACAGGCTACAGGGGCGGCCTGGGCGGCCTTCTCTGGCTTAAAAGAGCCGTCAGAGAAATACTCTGGTCTCACTCTCAGGTGGGAGCCTTTTGCTCTGATCTCACACCTCAGCGCATCAAACACAAGCAAAACTCTGCACCTACCTTCTGCTGACACTACGTAGTATTCACACGCCAATGCGATGTTCAAATTCAAGGGCTTTTAGGATCAGTTTCAAGCCTTTCCAGGCCTTCAGACTGAGGGCAGTGATGTCATTGTACAAAACTATTCATGCATCAACTTTCTGTAGTGCTGGTGCTTGTTCAGGTCATGGATGAGCTGAAGACGATCCATCCATCCATCCATTTTCCAATCCGCTTTATCCTCACAAGGGTTCACGGGGAGCTGAAGACTAACCTAGCTGTTTTCTGGTGAGACAAGTGGGGCACACCTTGGACTGAATGTCCGTCATTCATAGGGTACCTATAGACAAGC
The DNA here is from genome assembly GCF_001891065.2 of Hippocampus comes. Taxonomy (NCBI): domain Eukaryota; kingdom Metazoa; phylum Chordata; class Actinopteri; order Syngnathiformes; family Syngnathidae; genus Hippocampus; species Hippocampus comes. The sequence continues at coordinate 987,782 of NW_017805002.1, forward strand.
AACCTTGTCATACCACATTAAAAAATGCTTGGTCAGCCTGGGCATCCTTGAAAGGTATTCCCCACAGGTGCAGACACATCTCAAGGTTTCCTATTTTTCCCTAGTTTTTTTTTCAGGTTTTTACGAGCCCTCCTGGAGGGTTTAGAGCAGGGGATGCCATGAATATTTGTCAACCGTGGGCATGTGACACCCTTTTGATACTCACTTGTGATTAAATAATTAATTGACTTGGGTTGTTTTCCTAACTCACTCATTGGGTAGCTGTGGATTTTGAGCAAGTTGGGCTTCTTGATTTGACCAAGCATATTAAGATAAGATAAGATAAGATATCCTTTATTTGTCCCACACTGGGGAAATTTACAGCCTTCAGCAGCAAGATTGTGGGTAGAAAGAAGAGAAAAGAAAACACAGTTCAATTAAGTGCAATATAAATACAAATATGGATATTGGGTTGAAGATTGGAGTTTGGTGGGCTGAAGAGTTGAAAATCACAGCCACTGTACACTAATTGAACCATTTCTTGGCTCGGCCCCTTTTGGACCCAGTGCTGTTAGCTATTTCACCCAACTTGGGTTACTCTTGACCCAGCGGTTGTCTGAGTGTATTTGTGTCAAGGGTGAGGTGAAGCCCATGCCAGTGGACTTCTGGCAAGGTATTTCAGCGCACCAGAAAATTATGTTGGAGCATGATCTGGCCACTCCCACTGGGGACCAGAGTGCCCAGTGTGTCAGGCAGTACAGATGACAACAGTTCAAACGTGAGCTGCTCATTGGTTTATAACATAGGGCGCCTTTGGAAATTAATGTGTGTGTGGGGGGGGGGGGCAAACTCTGTCTCTCTGGAGATACACACTCTCAGAGTGGTTACAATGTCAGAGTGACTGTCCGAACACATCCATCGATACACCTTCTTGTGCTCACCCATATCAAATGCGACAACTGAAATGTAAACGGAAATAGAATGTGTTTGTTTTTTTGGGGGGGAAGGATTTTGAATCAGGTACGGTACTGTATATGCATTGAATCAGAATTTGGCGCCGAAAAGAAATTTTAAGACGAATGATCCACACAGTGGTGAAAATTTGTTGGGGTTTTTTTCCCACTCATGGTTAGATCCTGTAAATATCCATATAAGTAGGATATATATATATATATATATATATATAGTCGTAACTATCCGAAGTGTCAAAAGTAAGCATGTAAACTTAGGATTTTACATTTATACTCTATAAAACCATTACCACCTCATTTTCTTTGCCTCCGTTGGCTTTTTGCAATCTCGTTTCCTGTCCGCTTTGCTTTTTACCCAAAACTTTTTACCGCTTCACTTTTGCCTCAGCACCCTCCTTTACCTTCCCTTCCCTGCTCATTTTTAAATCTATGAATTTCTGAACATCATTTCTTGATTCTTCCACGCCGCAGGGAGACATTCTCATTCCACACCGCCTATTTTTTTTTCTCCCTTTACCACTCGTCACCTCATTTTCCTCCCTCTCTCCATCCTCGGTGAGTCTGGCGGACATGTTGAAGTTGGTGGGGAAGTGATGGGTTTTGTTGTGGTATGGTGTGTGTGTGTGTGTGTGTGTGTGTCAGGTGGGGAAAAGTGCCAAAACCAATGTCATTCCAAATCCAATCATGGCCATTGGAGATGTACTGCGACGCCTTGTTCCCTTTAAAGATTCCAACTGTGGAATTAATCACGCCCCTGAGAGACCTCTGCGCCTCTGGATGAATGTGCTTCATCCCCCCAAACACCACATGCTTTTGAAAGATACACACTTCCATCCTTTTTTTTTTTTCCTTTTTTTGAAGACCGAACTCAGAAATGTCAGCGCTCTTCACTCTCAAGTGACCGTATCAGGGTCAAAATGAATAGTTGCTCAAAAGTCCTCTTTCGCTAACACCCCGGTTACATTCGCTTATTGGCAGCCGAAGTGAACTTCTTGCATGAGTTTATTTCGGCGCATTTTTAATTATTCTAATAACTTTAAAAAAGTGGGTGGGGGGTTCACAAACATTTTTTTATACCTCCATTAGGAACAAACACCCATCTACATGCTCACCACTGGGCAATTTAGTCTCTTAAATTAACCTGGCATGGATGTTGTGCGGAGGCTTTTCTCAGGCGAAAAGTTAATGAAATCAGCATCACAGATTTGTGTTGCGAGTGATTTTAACGTCCTTGTGTTTACATGTCTGCATGTATGTTTCAAGCATTTCGTCGCGTACCTCCAGGGCTTTCCTCTTACTGTTGAGCAGCCTGGCAATGTCTCGCGCCACTCTCTCCACGAGGTCCTTGGGGTTGTTCCTCTTGATTTCAAACTGGCTCCTTTTCTCATTGTAAATCTGCGCACACACACAAAGGGAGAAGCACAACTCAGATTACACAGCGCACCTTCGTTTGTTTTAAGGGGATAAATAATTTAATCGCGGGGGAGCAGCGTGCTTGCTCTGGAGTGAGCACACACACGATGGTAAACATGATCCGCTGAGCAGGCAAGCAGTCTGCTATCGCTCCCATACGCAAACACAGAACGAGGTCCTTAATGGCACAGCACTTAGCAGGGCCAGCTGCGGTATGGAACAAATTAAATAAACATTAACTTCTTTACCTTGCTCACCGTCCAAAATCATGTGATGGTGGCTGTACAACAATCTTGATATTACAGTGAAACCCCCCCCCCTTTTTTTTTTGTGAGGGATAGGGTTCATACGCATCACTAATATATGAAAATCCACAAGACAGAAAGTAGGGCCCCATCGATTAACCGGATGAGATTAGTCATCTTAAAATCGGCGAAAATCAGATGATTTTTCTCCTGATTGTTTTATTATTGCTTTGAACACATTAGTACAATGTAAGACAGACATAATGACGTTCATCACCCCCGCACCCCCCACCACAAAGTGCTGTAAAGTTAAACAAATACGAAAGGCCGAAGTCATGTTAACAGAAAATTTTCCGCCGATAATTCATATCTTTATTGTTGAAAGCGTTAAGGGACCCAAAAAGAAGTGATTTTATTCATTAAATATATTTTTTAATTAATCAGCTGATTAATCGGTTTAATTAAGCGGATTTTATTCTGCTAAATATCACAATCGACATTGGTCTAAAAAAAAAAAAAAAAAATCCAAAAAGGTTGGGCCTTAATGGACGGACCAAATGAAAACATCTTTAAAACACAGACACCCAGACACACAGATATATACATATATATATATATATATATACACACACACACACACACACACACACACACACACACACACACACACACACACACACACACACACACACACACACACAGAGCTGAAAAGTGCACATTTGACATCTTTTCAGATTTGCAATGTATAATTTTTTTTTTTTTTGGGTTTTCTCTTTTCTCTCCACTTTGTGTAGAAATTCTTATAAAAAGTGAAGGGCTTCACATTGTCCCTAATGATGGTCCCCAAGACATGGCGTACATGGACTGCCGATTGGCATTTACCGTGTCTCCGTGAGTAACCCATCAAATGGGGCTGTGGGTGTGACAACGCTGGAGACGGAGGGATCACAACAGTCAGAGAAGTGACGCTGCGTCAGTGCCAAACTAAATCTGTTTTAAATTAATCTTTCCTCAAAAAGGCCAATGCCGATACATGTCAAAATGCCAAATACCTGCGCCAACAATCAGCCCAGCCGATTACTCAATGGGATGATCAGTAGAAAAACAGCTAAAAATAAATAAATCAATATTAATTCTAGAGCTGTAGAGCCCTAGTCAGCAGAACATCCTCTTTCAGCAGAAGGCCCAAAAAGATGGGCTGTGCCAAATGGGCCTGTACAGTTAGGCACTACTATCACAGTCACGTTTCTCCTGGAGTTGCAAATATTCCATACGTCAAAGTGACGTGCTGATGTGCGGCAAGAGGAAAAACAAAGACATCCACTGGCTCTCTCTCTATCAATCTGAATGCTGGGCAGGCGGCCATTGGCCCACTGAGCTGACACATCTGGTCCCAGAGGTTTGGACCGCGCCAGCCGAGCACTCTGAAGAGATTTGCCTGGCATTGGTCTTATTCTGGCCAGGCCCTGACAGATGACAGATTGTGTTTACCTTCCCGCAATAGGTGGAAAGAGTTTTTTTTTTTTTTTTCCCTCAGTAAAGTGATATAAACATGAAATACATACAATCTAAAGTGACACACATCATTTCAAACATAGTATATGCAGAAAAAGTGGTTAAGATTGCATGATTGTCTGTGTCTTATGTGTTGTGTTGTATTATTTTGTCATCTTATGTTAACTGTTCTATTGATGGCAACACGGATACCCGCAGCTGCCATCAACCTCTCTCTCCTGTGGTTGCACTGTGGTTGGGAGGAAAGAAATTTAATCTGTGCTGTATGTTGCACATTGAGCATATTTGACAATAAAGTTGACTTGACCTGAAGTTCTTTTCCCAAAGAGAAACAAGCTATCAGTAAAAATGCAACAAAGCCAACTTTGGTCGGCCCCAGTGAAGAATTAAATGAAAGGCCTTACTCCGTGTCAAATTTGTTTTCAAATCAATATTAATTCGGTTAATGTGCCCCCTGCCTCACTTTGGAAGATTCACAACAGCAAGTTCCCAGGTGAGGGACGGAATTAAACTTGTCGCTATAAATTAGGAGTCTCCTTTTATTATCATCGTACTAAATGTCACAAGCAATTTTCGACATTGAATACTCTGAACCTCGCAATAAATAATCAGTTGGAGTAAGCGCTGCTATAATGCAACCAAAAAAAGGGACACCCATACTGGTTTGTAACATGTTACTGTAATTCATTTTTAAAATGAGAGACACCTCATGCAAGAAGGACAAAAGTTGTCCGGGGTGTGCTGACTGGTCTTGCAGCATGTGGTGTACTCGAGATGACCAACAAATGTCTCAAATCAAATTTTGTTTTCATATGAAATGAAACCATTCCGGAAAGGATAGGCTCCTTAATTTGCCAAATGACAAATGTCTCGGCGAAAACAAAACAAAAATAAAGTGCATGTTGCAGGGGCTGGAGAGATTTGCAAATGTGATTTTTACTAGACAAACAAGCATGGAATGCTAAAACATATGCCCACATTTTTTTTTTTTTTTGTTTATGCCAGAGGTGTAAAATAGGGCTGGGCACTTAATCAAAACATAACTTCATGATTTTGATTTTGGCTTCTCCCAATTACAAAAAAATAAGATTGGAAGAAAAACGATTAGTGTGCAGCGTGTTTGCAAGTTCCTACTTTGTGGAAGCAGACTGAATGCACCCACCACGTTGCTTGTGCAGCAATAATGTGACAAATATTCCCTCCCTGAGTGTGCTTTAAACTGTTTCATGACATCCCAGTTGGGATTTACTGTAATGCTAAACACAGAACAGAAAGAATCACATACATTTTATATTTAAATACAAGACATGCTTTGTTTAAAAAAAAGGCTAGTGCTAATGCTAAAATCAATGTTAAAATTCCATTAACGGGATAATTACCAATCATTCCGGGATATGTGATCTTCCTTCAAACAAAATATTCACACACAAACGCTTACAAACACATTTGTTAAACTAATGAAAATGCCATTTTAATATCAATCAAAATAATTGTGATTATGACTTTTTTTTTTTTTTTTTTTTACCCCATAATGGTCTAGCTCAAATGTACACACCAGCAAATACAATATATTGGATTCTTGGTTACATTTCTCATGAATATCAGTGATGAGAGGTCAGTATTCTCGATGAGCTCCTTCTGTTTGATCAAGCATGGCACAAGCGAAATGGATCTGCCAGCACACTTTTCCACAAGTGCTGTAGCCCATGTTTATTTTTGTATCATTCAGTGCCACATAAATGGAAAAGCAATCACTTTCACCGGCATTTTGTACATTGCCCAAGGAAAGACTTTCATTGTCTGTTCATTGTCTTTTCATAATCGATGTCTAAAATCCCACCAGTCACCTAAGCAGTAAATGTAATTGATTTATAGGATAATTATGTGTACATATTGGGGCATTAATAGCTGCCGTTTACATTTGATTGAATTGAATGCACGCGTCACAACCTGCATTATTGATCCTAATCAACAGTCATTTAAGCAGAACTGTAAGAACACTACTGTATGGTTATTGGCAGCCACTGGCTGACAACAGCATTTAGGGCGATACAGACAAAAGATAGCCTCGGCATGCACCATATATAATTCATATTCAAATGCAAGTTGACTTTATATAGGGCTACTCTATTTATAAATCATGAGTGTGGCTTTGTTTGTAATATTATTTATTTATCGGCTTTGTTCATGCATTAGACTGTGTATTTCTAATCTTGGGACATTAGCTTATCTTAGCATTAGGAAGTTCAACACTTGAGGGTGTTCCGTGTTCAAGGTTTAAAGCTGCCGATACTGATACCGATCATCCATGAGTGTGAACGGCCGGTATCGAATTATCCCGATGGGGTGGATCCCACAAACGTAGACAAGGATAAGATTATGGTAGGGAAAAGGTTTATGAACAAACACAAGACTCACAAAGTACAAATAATGATGCTGGTCAACACACGAGGATAAAACTAGAGAACGAAAAAGAGCTTGCAAAAGGCGAGGAAAATACCAATATCTTAAAAGCACAACAGAATCAAATCACGACAAATACCAAATCAGAATAACATACCAAATTAAATGACTACTTACAAGAAAACGGAGAGCGGTAAACGAGGAACGAAGAACGAAGCAAAATTTGGAGTGTCGAGAAAATTGCACATGAACAATGGCTTGAGCAAGGCGGATTATTTGAAAGTCGGTTGGAAGTCTGTTGATAGTCCGTTGATCATGATGGGTAACAGGTGCGCAGCTGGAAAGACCGGCTGGCAACTAACAGAGATTGAATCATGACAGATTGAGAGTAAAATTTAAAATTTTAGAATGACAACTAACATTTTTTCTAAAATCATCGATTACAGTCTGTGGATTTGTTTTAAATTAATTGATTAATTTGATTTAAAAAAAAGAAAAACATTTGTCTATCCCTTTATTGTCTGGTGGTTGACTGGTTTGCGTGTTGGGCTCACAGTGCATAGGTACCGGGTTCGATTTAGACTTCGGCCTCCGTGTGTGGAGTTTGCATGTTCACCCCCGTGCCTGCATGGGTTTTCTCCAGGTACTCTGGTTTCCTCCCACATTCCAAAAACATGCTATCTGCCTCCCTTGGTGAAAAAAATCCATGCTGTCGCTGTCTTTATGGGCACTTGCTTCTTCCACACTCTGGACTGTGACTTCTGAGAGCAGTGGCCAGTCACCTTTTCGCAACCCTCTCTTATCCACTGCCGGGCCGCGGGGACAACCGCTTTAGCAGGGTGCCCAGACTTCCCTCTCCCCAGCCACTTCTTCCAGCTCTTCCCGGGGGATCCCGAGGCGTTCCCAGGCCAACTGGGAGACATAGTCTCTCCAGCGTGTCCTGGGTCGTCCCTGGGGCCTCCTGCCGGTGGGACATGCCCGGAACACCTCACCAGGGAGGCGTCAAGGAGCCATCCAAACCAGATGCCCGAGCCACTTCATCTGGCTCCTCTCGACATGGAGGAGAAGCAACTCGACTCTGAGCCCCTGCCGGATGGCCAAGCTTCTCACCTTATCTCTAAGGGAGAGCCCGGACACCCTGCGGAGAAAACTCATTTCGGTCACTTGTATCCGGAATCTCGTTCTTTCGGTCACGACCCATAGCTCGTGTCCATAGGTAAGAGTTGGAACGTAGATCGACCGGTAAATAGAGAGCTTTGCCTTTTGGCTCAGCTCCTTCTTCACCACGACAGACCGATACAAAGTCCACATCACAGCAGACGCTGCACCGATCCGCCTGTCGATCTCTTGCTCCCTCCTGCCCTCACTCGTGTACAAGATCCCAAGATACTTAAACTCCTCCACTTGCGGCAAGATCTCCTCCCCGACCCGGAGAGGGCACACCACTCTTTTCCGACTGAGGACCATTGTTTCAGATTTGGAGGTGCTGATTTTCATCCCAACCGCTTCACACTCAGCTGCAAAACGCTCCAGTGAGAGTTGGAGAGCCCTGCTTAGCCTGTCGATACCCATCAGCTGCTTCTGGAGTCCCACAGGCCGAGTGCATCCCTTCCTGCTGGTGTCCATCAGCGAGTTCGGGTGTTGCCGCCACGACAGGTACTGACCACCTTATGGCCACAACTCAACAAAACACTGCTGAAGTTCTGATCGGGGGGGCCGTTCCTCCCAATAACAAAACACTGCTGAAGTTCTGATCGGGGGCGGGGGGGCGTTCCTCCCAATCACGCCCTTCCAGGTCTCACTGTCATTACCCACGTGAGCATTGAAGTCCCCCAACAGAACGAGGGAGTCCCCAGGGGGAGCGCTCTCCAGCACACCCTCCAAGGACTCCAAAAAGGGTGGGCACGCTGAGCTGTCAGGACCCGTCCCCCCACTCGAAGGCGGAGGGAGGCTACCCTCTCGTCCACCGGTGTGAACCCCAATGTACAGGCACTGAGCCGGAGGGCAATGAGTATGCCCACAGCTGCTCTACGCCTCTCGCCGTAGGCAACTCCAGAATGGAAGAGAGTCCAGCCTCTCGAGAGAGAGAGCTGATACCAGAGCCCAGGCTGTGTATGGAGGCAAGTCCGACATATCCAGTCGGAACTTCTCTGCTTCGTACACCAGCTCGGGCTCGTTCCCAGGAAGAGAGGTGACGTTCCACGTACCGAGAGCTAGCTTCTCTAGCCGAGGATCGGACCGCCAAGGGCTGCTGCCCAGCTCACATTGCACCCGTTCTTGTGTTGACTATTAAAAATTGTAAACCAGTTCATTTGTTTTTGGATTAAAATGTCTATTTGTGCTAATCAGTCATGCAGTTGGCTTGAGGCTAAGAAGCCTGGGCAGCATTCAGTGCCGGCCTGTCATTCTCCGAGGGAACGACGAGAGGCGACTCGGCAGAATGCCGCTGACAGCCAGTCAAACCTTCTGCTGCTGACACTTTCTACAGGATATGACACCGGCGACTGCCAATTGCCACCAATATGCTTTTGTTGGCACAGAGGACGCGAGTGAATGAAACTCGCACATTGACGTGCTGGGGTACAGCTTGCGCACATCACACACATTCTGTCAAGCTCGTCATTAAGCCATGATGACAGGTTCCAGTAAGCCAAAAATTCAAGAGTGGCACTGTAAACACACAGATGGGAAGACAAAAAAAATAATGACCCTCCACATGCAAGTTCATCTTTGTACTCAAAACACCATCGGACTGACCGAATTCAAATCGACGTCGCAATGTAGCACAATGTCATGTTCAAATCACAAAGGCTGTAACTTGAAGAAAAAAAAAAAAACTGCACTTCATTGTAGTCAATTGGTAGGCTTTATTTTTATTTTTTTAATCTATGTATATTCGACTTATTTATTAATGTAGTGCCAGATACGTTCAGAGCTTAACGTGTGCAGCCCGCATGTTTGCTTAGGATGGTCTCATGAAACAGGAAAAGCGATAAAGCCACAGATTTGTTTTAATTACTGTTGTAATCCGATTTACGCCCAACTTACTCGTCTTTACACCACCCCTTTTTGGTATATTTGTGTCACGTTGTCATAGTGAACGCTTAAAATATTGCCAGTTGAACTGTTGAGAAAGTTACTGTGTGCCTATACAGTCCTGCAGGATGTACTCTACTTCTCTCATCTAAAATCAGCAGGGATAGGCTCCAGCTCAGGCCTGCAGCCCAAGTCCTTATAAAAAAAAAAAAAAACAGTGACAGTGACTGAAATATTGAGTGAGATTATAGTCATAGCTAATTAGTATTACATTGCAACACACGCACATTGTCGTCTGCCGGCTTTAGTTAGCTCCACATGCTAGTTGCATTCCTTGTAGAATTAAGCCTCCCTGACAGCTTGTGTAGATGTTTTCCCACCACTGACACCCATCATCAGTCTGTTTTTCTCCCTCTGCTGTCTCATTAAGGCATACAACCCATCCCCAAAACATGACATCAACTCTAGCCATCAATGTCTCCGCTCCCCTGCTAAATTTGTCTGGCCTACTGCAGGCATCAGCTTTTATTCAACTACGTGAAGCTTTTGGTGTGTTGTGTCTTATCAAGCTTCCTGCGGCGGGGCTGCTGCCGCTCTCGGGGGCCGAAGAAGCCCGGTCCGCTCAGCCGAACCCACTAATATTCCTTAATGATGCAGTATCCGTCTCTGTCAAGCAGCCGGATGCGACCCTATTGTGGCTGACTTCACGAGGAGATAAGCAGTCCTCCGTCCTCGACACGGGAGGACAAACACATCACCAGGAACAGCTTTACCAAGACCAGAGCATTACCATTACCAGCTTTACCGTTACCACATGCAAATCTCAACGGGGGCGTTCCACCTAGCAAAAAGATGGCTGTGAATGGTTGCTTGTCAACACTGTACAAGCCAACATCCATCCATCCACACTTCATTCATTCACACCTCTGGCCAATTTTGAGCATTTAATTAACCTGAGATACATGTTTTTGAAAGAGGGACTGAGTCAGATTACCCACAGAAAACCCGTGAAAACATGAGGAGAATATCCTGAATTGAGATTCAAACCCAGGAACTTTTGACTGTTTGCTAACCATTTGTCGACTGTCTCTCCCCACAGCGTTATTATTATGAAACACTCTGAAATAACATCCACGATACTGCTTGACAACATGCACGTATGTATGCAAGTATGTAAGCTGCAGAAAGCCACAGCAACGCAGTCTGACCTTAAAGTAACTCTACTTTGCAATTATAATGTCTTGTAGGGATTAACAGGTGAGAATGTGCCAAGAGAGTGAGGGAATTGTATTCCGTTTATTTTTTTAGTATGTTGATCTTGTTTTGAGAAAAGTAAGACTAAATTGAAGCTGCAAGCAGAGATGAACAGGCGCTCACACATCCTCTAACATAGCAAATACTTCGACGCCATGCTCATCCCAAACTAAATGGCATAGGCTAAAAAGCTACTGTCTAATGTCAAGGATATCTGGCTGCTTCTTAATGGGGCAAAGCTGAGAGCTAATTCTAGGGTACACAGTAAAGTGAAGGGCTAACAGTTGGATACTCACTGCTGAAATAAGAAATTTGCTCAAATGACCTTGAATAATGTTATTACAGTATATGGTGGGGGTCAGAATTAATCTGTGTGAACCTTTGCTTTAAATTGTAATGTGTTAACATGTAAAGGTAAAAAAAAAAAGAATTTACAAAAGCTAATAAACTGGTCAGGTCTGAGTGTAAATGACACGAAAGCCAGAGAGCTGTCTATGAATGTAGTCATGCAGTCAATGACCCTTTTAAAACCCAAATATTGGCATGATTCGGCTTTTGAAAGGCTATGTAAGCATGAGCAAAAACCCAAATATGCTAATTTTCAGGTCATTTCTCATATTACTCCTTCAGCACTTTAAACATCAAGGAAGCTGCAAACACACTCACACACACATAACATATCATGCCACCAATGCAAAGGCTAACTTTAAAATCAAAGATGACACCAATGCAATAGCCATAGTGCACTGTTGGAGCGAGGAAGACACTGATTGCTTCATGACTGTGGTGAGTGACATGACTATCATGCGTTTTATTGACCATAGAGAATAAGAAGCATAAATTACATCTATTTGCATCATGTTGTTAACTTAAGTCACAGTTTAGATGAGGATATCACATCCATCCATCCATCAATTTTCTAATCTGCTTTTCTTCACGAGGGTTGCAGGCGTGTTGAAGCCTATCTTTAGGCAGTGGGCCGGGCACACCCTGAATTTGTTGCCAGATCAATCGCACGGTACACATAGACGAACAACCATTGGGGCAATTTAGAGTGTTCTATGAACCTGCCATACATGTTTTTGGAATGTGGGAGTAAACCAGAGTACCCGGAGAAAACCCACGCAGGCACGGGGAGAACATGCAAACTCCACACAGGAAGGCCGGCGCCAGAATCGAACCCTGCACCTCTGGACTGTGAGGCCCACGTGCTAACCATTCAACAAACATGCCTCCCAGGATATCCCAACTGATCTTCATTACCATATATTGTATACGATCTAACTTTGTCCGCTCACGCATGTAAACGGAATTTTTACCTTAACCCGAATATTGACTGCATGTAAACACAATCGTTTTCACCCGGATACACACACACACACACACACACACACACACACACACACACACACACACACACACACACACACACACACACCAGTAAAATATTGGGGTGTTTCCAAGCAGGTTTAGGACCCTAAAAAAGTCAAATAATTGATTCCAAGGACCCAAGGTGGTGCTTGGGTCCTACAAATCATATAAAAAAATGCACGCAATATATGTAAATAAAGAAGAATGAGCAGAAGAAGGCATTGTAATACGGACGAAGGGGGAAACACAGGGTATTATCTGCTAGCTTGCTGTTTCCAGGCAAACGTCACAGGAAACAAAGGCTGGCCATCATGTTTACATACACCCCATTTGGACAGTTTGAGATAAGAGGAGGGTGACATTGAACGGGGGAGGGTGGGGTTGGCGACATTATCAGAGGGATTGTCAACCGGTGATCCAAACAGGTGGGAACAAAGACACACGCTCAAATGGTCAAACCCCAAAAAGCCAATAAACCTTACCTAATCTCGGTGACATACAAGTGTGTTCAGCTGCCAGGAGCCGGAGTCATTATGGAATAATTGAAGGCTTTTGGTTTTGAGCAATAAGTGGCTCTGCGGCTCCCAACTCACCTTTTGTACCCCCATCCCAGACATTACTATCACTAAATATATGTGGCATTCTGTCATGGCTTAACATAACAGTTTTTCCCTCTACTGTATTTGGGCTTACAGTACAGACAACAACCGAGTGAAAATGGTTTAAAAAAAATCCCCCAACTGCTTTTCCACCAAAAAGCTGGCTTTAGGTGACATAGTATCGCATGTGAAGAAACACATGAATTCACATTAACCTTTTCAGGGACAGAGGTCACTACAGTGGACAGTTTATCATGTCATCAGGATCAGGTTATCATTATTGGCGCATGAAAGGGTCAATTGTAATGCAAGCAAGAAACGCAATATTACTCGCGTTCATGAGGGACTGTAATTTCATTTTTAACTCATGTTTACAGTGTCAATAAAAAAATAAAAGTGTGCCTGCTAAAAAAAAAAAAAACAAAAACAAAAAAAATTGACCACAAAAATTATTCTGAATGTTTCACTCTCTTCCAAGTGTAATTTTTACACTGTTTGGACTGAGACCAAATAGCCTTTTTAGAGTAAAATGTAGTCTCGGAAATTTACTGTTCACATATTCAGAAATTAACATTGATACAGAGCAGCGTCTGTACACAAGATGGCATCATGTCAATCTCAAATTGGGTACCATGAGAAAGTATTGAAAAAGACCCTGATTAATGAATTCATTGATTAAAAATTGGCTAATGTTGTGGAATTAATTCATCATGTCTCAGACTGTACTTTCTATTATGCCCTTGCATGTGGGAAAGGAGAGCCACATTCACCCAGGCCTTTTTACAGTCGTTTAATGAACACCAAGAAAATGTGCACACTAACGCAGGAGCTGCTGTCGACCACAGCGCACGGCCAGACACTCACGCTCAGACTCGTCACTCCACACTCTATCCTAGCAGGCCTCTCCTCTTAAAGACAAATATCAAACACGTACATTTTCTGTGCATTTCATGCTTTCTGTCTTCATACACTGTACTTTTAGTTTTAATAACTTTAATTGTGTTTCCAGCAACAGTGAGGGATAAACCAATGTGTTAATATGGTTTCTTTATCCACCGAGTGCATCTGGTTGTGGAATGCATCAACTCGTGATCAATGGGTGTTCCCTGTCCATAAAATGAATAAATAAATAAATAAATATATAAATAGCCATGTCCACACCAGTGATTCAACAGCACCTTGTGGCCCCATCAGACAACGATTCATAGCATAAATGACTTGCAGGAGGAGAGGAAATGTGGGCTAACCTCCCCCGTGCTCCTCTCCTCCCTTCCATCCTCCGTCATGGTATTTGTCTTTTCGACAGAGATAAAGTGCAGGCTTTTTATTAACTTGCTGATGGTAGAGAATTGCTTTTCGCCGTCTGCGAGGATTTCTCACGAAAACAACGGCAAAAGAATAACCCTCCCCATAATTCTTCTCGCCACCATTTCTCTGACTTCCTCGACATCCAGTACCTCACACGGAGGAATATTAAATATACGGCCATCATTTCCTGCCTTCCCATTGTACTCCCTCAAAGTAGCAACATTAAAAGGTAAAGAAAAAGGATAAATCAAGTGATGTGCTGGAATTTGTACGCAGGATTTCACGCTTCCACACACTAAAGAACTTCAAACGTGCGAAACGGCGCACATTATATTTTGCTACATGCGTGACACTGTGTTTGCACGGTTTTGTGTGTGTGTGTGTGTGTGTGTGTGTGTGTGTGTGTGTGTGTGTGTGTGTGTTCTTTTGAGTGGGCTCTGTGGAAGTCCTCCTGCTGTGGAGACAGAGCCTTGAGGGTGTCGTCTCGATATAGCGTCTCCTCCTCTCCTAATTGCGCACAACTTCCATGCCACTGATGAAGCCTGGCAGGCTGGCACCTGTCCATCAGTCTAACTTGCCGTGTCGCACTCCTAGTCTCTGTTCATTTAGAATTAACAATTCACCCACGGAAAAGAAGCCTGTATAGTGAAGGGTCAAAGCCCTGATGAGAATAGTGAAAATATGCAAGTACCGTATCTTTTTTTTTTTTTTTGCATGTTGTCTACATACCTGGGTGTGTTTCTCCGGGGACTCCAGTTTCCTCCCACATTCCAAAAACATGCATAGCAGGCTGATTGAGTGCTCTAAATTGTCCTTACGTGTGAGTGTGACCGCGAATGTTTGTTCGTCTCTGTGTGCCCCGTAATTAGCTGGCAACCAGTTTAGAGTGTCACCCGCCTACTGCCCGAAGAAAGCTGGGATAGGCTCCAGCACACCCCGCGACCTTTGTGAGGATAAGCGGATCAGAAAATGGATGGATGGATTAATTGTTTAGAAAACTTCCAATCATCCATTATCTGACCTGCTTACCCTCACGAGGGTCGCAGGCATTTTGGAGCCTATCCCAGCTGTCTTTGGGCTGTACACCTTGAACTGGTTGCCAGCCAATCGCTAGGCACGCAGACAAACAACCATTCACGGTCACAGTCACACTGTGGGAACAATTGAGAGCATTCAATCAACCTACGATGCTGGTTTTTGGAATTTGGGAGGAAAGTGGAGTACCTGGAGAAATTTAGAGAACGTGTTTAATTTCAAATCTTCCAAATCCTGGGCATTTCAGCCTATTCTCAAATTTCTGTCGACCTCATGAGAACAGGTTTATTATCTTGATATTAAATCAAAATAAGTCATTTGCAAATATGAGGCTGTACTTTGGAAAACAAAGGTCAACATTTTTGCCCATTTTCTGACGTGGTACAGACGAAGCCAGTAACTAACTGAGTCCTAATGCATTGACAGTATATTTGGGTCTGTTCTGCACTGTTAATTTGAAATAATGTCCTGTTTTTTTGAATAAATGGAAATGGAATCTATTCAAAAATTGGATTCATCACTAAATCAACAAACTCATTGACAGATTGAGCTATCACTGAAATAATTGTTACCTGGAGTCCTAGTTTGAAACCAAAATATATCACTTGCAACTCATTTTAAAACGGCCACCTTTAAAATAGGCGGCCAGTCCAGGGTGTACTTTTCTCTCGCCAAAAGTCAGCTGGGAAAAGAACCAGGTCACCCACAAACCTAATGAGGACAGGCGCTTGAGAAAATGGATGGACGCACACCGCAAGCAAACATTACGTTAAGAATCCGAGGTTGAAGACATTCGGGTCATTATAAAAGTAAAGAGATCAGCTTACGTGTTGTTGGTCGTCTCCAATACAAAGTGAATGGAGGAGGTCTAAAAGTGTGCGTTTTGAAGGACAGTTCTGGCAGTCAATGGCGACACTCACGGTGTTAAAAAGCGTGATTTCATTGCTTTTTTTTTTGGCTACATCTGTTTAATATGCAGGTGACCTCTTATAATGTAGTGGTGTTCAAAGTCAAAATCATCATAAAATGGAGATATGGGACTTTCATCTGACAGAGACGATTCAAATATTTTTGGAGATATCCGTCTGGAGAGTCTGTATCTAACCTGCGTGACTGTCACTCTGGCAGCCATTTTGTCCAGGCCCTCTTATCTCAGGCTCACCGCGGGCAAAATAGAGCAAAGCGGTAAAGAATCCAGAGGCAATTTAAAGGCGTAGGCTGTTACATTTCAAAGCTCTGCCAACTCTATAGTTTTGTGTCTCACAGTTGGACTGGGACTCGAGACTCTGATGCCCCTTCTCGGGCATGACAAATCCTGACCCTGTAGGTTTTTGTTTCTCCTCATGCCTGCTAAGCCTCATAGAGAGCAGCTCTGTGTTAGGTCATTACACAAAGCGCACAGCCTAATTACACACAAACAGCCCCCGAAGGCAAAAAGACACTATCAGCCTACTTACTCGACATCATACGATAATCTCACGAGACCTCAGTTCAACGACCATCTAAGATAGTTCTACATTTTGCTTTTTCTTTGTCTTTCTGGGGCATACCTCTTTAAAAAGACACTGCTATCAGAGATAACAACGCAAAATGTACCTCACGAGAGCTCAGTCCAGTGATCATCAAAAGGATTCATTTTATATGAATGGATTTTTTCCTTTGTCTTTTTTTTTGCCATGCCGTTTCAAAAAAGTGGCCTCTGCGATCTGAGTGGCAAAGGATTAACTGCGTGCTTTTGCTTTTTCTTTGGCTTTCTTTTTCAAACTTAGTCTTAAAGATGATTTCTGTCATTTTGGATGAGGTCATACATGAGACTGCGGTTCAGCCACCGTCAAAGGATTCGTTTTGTGTGTGTTTATTTTCTGGTTCAACCGGCCAATTTTTGAAGTCAGTTTACAAAAGTACAGTCAGTGTTGCCAGTTTATCTTCAAAGATTTTAAGATCCCCCTCAATTGGTGCATAGTTCTCGATTATATGTTACAAAAGCAGAAATTGAATAACTGTTGGACTCTTTTGACCCGAGCTATGTCCTTCAAGCCGCAAATATTTTGCCAATGAGAAAAGACCATAGTGCTGGAGGGGGTGTGGTGTTCAACAACACAAAAATGGGGGATTGAAGGATTATATCATGCTGTCAAGGGGAAAAAAAAAGACCCCTAAGTAGACAGGAGACAGGACAATAAAAACTTGTGTGCAAGGAGAGCGTTTAAATCCAACCAGAATTGATGCTGCTATGAAGTGTCAAACTATTCCTCCCTGAGGGAGGAAATATATATACACACATGGACAGGCAGTTATCTTCTGATTTATGCAACTAGCAAACCCCAAACACAGACATCTTGTTTTGTCTTACAGCAGGGTGATAACTCACTATCAGTGAGAGAGGAAAAAGTTCTATTTTCTTATCCTCACACCAAAACAAAAGATTATGAGGTCATATTTAACATTAAATATGAGTGCAAAGAAATGTCTTTTTTCAAATACACGCAAAGTAGAGAGGAGAAATGAGACTGCTAATAGAAATTATCCACGAATAATTGACACCCATTCCCAAAAAAATTGTAATTGCCTATAAATGCCACAAGACGGGGCTAAGACACTTTTTTCCCATGAGACAAGGCCTGAACGAAGTTTCTCTCCTCACTTCAACATCGTTACAAGTTGCCATTAGAGGCACCCAAGCAATATTTTTATTTTAGACATGGCTGTGGCCTGAGCTTGAAAAAAGCAAATAGGTGAGTTTTCAGTGAATAACAGAGGGTAGAATGCACCACCACTCTAAAAATAATTGCAAATGGGCAAATATTTTAAAGCGAATGTTTGAGGTTTTTTTTTTGCGCGTGCACACACACACACACACACACACACACACACACACACACACACACACACACACAGCCACACACACACACTACGCACAAACAAACACACACGCCTTGTCTCACTTCCTTCACACGCACACGCACACGCACACACAATAAACATGTCACCTGCCAACAGAGTCATTGCTCTGAGAGATGACAGCATTATGCTTTAAAAACAAAAATAACAAAAATTGGCAGATAAGCAACAGAGGGGACATTTTCAGCGGGCCGTGCATGCTCCTTCACGTGGGGATTTGAGGTGGGGAGTGCTGACCACTCGCATGTGTCTCTCCCGAAACCTCACGGCAGTGAAGCAAAGTCCCACACAGAATCGTCGTGACACACCAAACGCGACAATCTCACACCAAATGCAACAAGGTCTCTTGACATCAACATGGCCGGAGCCACTTTTATACAGCATGCCAATTTCTGCCAAAGTGGCAGTTTCCATGGAAACATTTAATGACCTATAACAGAGAACAACCTGGGGAACAGTCGAGGCGAGTGAGGGTAGAGGCAATGACAGAGAGGCACGCAAAAGAAAAACATGGCAATCTTGCGGAACAAAAGAAGCAATTTCGTATCGGAGGATGGCGTGAAGTCTGATTATGTCGTCAGTGTAAATGATCATTAATTTCAGTGTGTCCAGCTGGGCCAGATTAATATATTCCCATTCTGCACTAGAGAAAAAGATGTGCCTTCGTTTCACTGGGGGGGGTCCTCAAATCAAAGTCAGGCTCTTTGTCAAAGACTGAGTAGGGACCACACCAACGTTTATATCGGAACACTGAGTACTAGCTATTTTCTACACCACTTAGCCAGGAGAGAATCACGGCAGGGACTGGAGATGGACCGAGAGCCGAAAGGTACACTGGTCACCAGTCAATCACAAGGCAATTATGAGAAGCGCAAGGACCGGGGATTGATCCCAAGAGTCAGCCATGTGAAACACCACATGGCCAAGTATGGTTTCTTTTTATTTCAGGTCTATTTAAAATCTGCAATTGGCTCATAACCAGTTCAGGGTGTACCCCGCCTACTTACCGAAGACAGCTGGGGTAGGCTCCAGAATGCCCGCAACCCTTGTGAGGGTAAGCGGATTAGAAAATGGATGGATGGATGGATGGATGATTATATCTATTTAAAAGTGAGGAGTCAAAATAATAGTGGTTGATAATGGCAGACGATCACTGAAAGATGTCTTTGACCTTGGTCCAAAAGCACACAAAACTAGAGCTGCGAGCAGGGATGAATGGCACCTCCTTTTTCATGTCCAATCTCAAAATGAATATTTATTTTCTGACCTTTTTAAATGGTGTGGGCAAAAAGTATCTACGGCAGAGCGTGTCTCACACACACACACACACACACACACACACACACACACACACACACACACACACACACACACACGTTTTTCACGATTTCCCACAATTTTGCCTTGACTGATAAAACTTGTGTCAGGGACTTTTATTTATTTTTTTAATCTTTCCAAGCTTCGCTATTGGCTTGAGTTAGTCTGGGCTGCGTGTGGGACCCCCAAAATACATATTTTTTTCCCAGGATACAGATACTTGGACAATTTGTGGAATTTTCTGATTTGTAGTGGCCTCCAATGATCAATCATACTGATCATAAAATGATAACTTCAAAACAAAAATGGGAGATTTTCTGTGCATTTTTAGGCGCGGCTTATTGAGGTTTTTTGGGGAGGGTTTTGGAGGTCTATCCATGATTCATATGCCTACCACATTTCACCTTAATAAGTGAAACTGGCTTCAGGGGTTCAATTTATGCTACATTCTGTGGGATGCAACCAAGCTAATTTTGGGGGCTGAAGTTTGTAAACATTCAGCAGAATGAACACCTGAAAAAACCGAAAACACTCAAAATGCAATTTTATGTGGCCAAAGAACAATGACAAGAAAGGAAGTAAACATTCAGCCTTCACAGTGCAAGCTCTCGAATATCAATGAATTTCAAATCAATAGAAGAGTCACTGTGAGATAATCGTCCCAAAAAGATTAAAGACCGTGAGTGGCATAGAGTTGAGAAAAAAAACGTAACTCAGATTTTGAATGAATAATCTTCAAAGAACATGTTTTTTGTTCGTATTTCCTGGTATTTTTTTTTCAAACTACTGTACTGCAGTCCAGATAATCATAACTCAACATCTAGAACGGTATGATCAGTCTCACGTCTATGGCAAACTCGCATACATGTCAAACAGCTGACTCAACAGTTAAAAGCCACTTTGCGTGCACATTTTAGACTTTCATTCTTCTCTGAGGTTTCGTCTGTTTTCTGCTCGGCCAGGCACTTGAGTTTCATGTTGAATTCTTTCTTCTCAGCCTTCTCGTTTTCATTCTTTTTGCTTGACTCTTTTTCTTGCTTTTCTGCCCTTTCAGCCTGTCTTCTTTCACTCCAAAAGCCAGACCAGAAACAGACCCTTTTCTTCTTCTTGTGAACGTTTTCCATCGATCGCAGCCTGGCATGACATGCTTGGAGGTTCTCCATCAGCTTCTCCTCTCTGTCCTTCTGGTCGCATTTGTCGTGCTCGGCGGACTCCACGTAGCTCTGAAACTTCTCCTCCAGCTCCTCCACCTTCTGCTCACTCTGCTCGAGTAAGGCAATCCGGTCCTGGAGGCTTTGCTGCAGCGCTGCGATTTGAGCCTCTTGCCTCTGGAACATCCGGTCATTTTGCTGAAACTCTCCTTTCTGGTCATCGAGAGTTTGCTCAAGCGTATAAATTTGAGAGTTCTGCACTTGGACTTTCGTCTCACTCTGCCGGAGCACTTCTCTCTGCTCATGGAGACTTCGCTCTAGCGAGGTCACCTGATCTTGCTGCGTCTTAACTTTTAACCTATTCTGCTGAAGTTCTGCTTGCTGGACTTGCAGGCTTTCCTTCAGATAAGCGATTTCTTCTGCTTGCTCCGCGATGATCTCACTGTTCTTCTTGCTTTCAGCTTTGTGCAACAGAAGCTGGCTCTGAAGCTTAATATTCTTCATTGAAGAAATGTGGAACTCGTTGTAGTAATGATCCTTCTCGGCAATGGCCGAATAGTGAAAGTTCATTAGTTTCATGTGCATTGATTTCAACGGAGAAAAGTTACCGAGCAAGTCATTACTAGACATGACTTTGTTGGTGATCGTGTTCATTCCAGCAACACAAACTGAGACACCAACACAATAATGAATTGGGGGCTGCAGTTTATACAAGGACCAACATGCTCACAATTTTGCCATTTCAAGACATAAAAGATGCTTGTGGCTAGTCCTTTGTCACATCACTTTGTGACACCACATGGCGACTAAATGATAACACGTGACTTCACAAACTTAAATCAGTGAGACATCTTCAAGAAACAAGTCTTTCAAGTCTCATTGTTGTGACGTGCACATGGGGAAAAAGACTGACTAGACCAGTCATGCAACAATTCGATGAATTTCTGGTGGGTTAAAACATTTTGTCACCAGTGCGAGACTTTTTTTGGTCACCTGGAAAACACAAAGTGGATTCATTCACTCAAACTATGTTATCAAGCACGTGGTTGCTATATGTGCCAGTGTCTTTCTCTTTTGGGTGTTCCGCACAGAAAATATGAGTAAAAGCTTGTTGCTTTAATGATGCATTGTTTTAACCCTTTAATAACGGACCCATCAAGGAATAGCCAGAAAAATCTGATTTTTGGGAACTGAGATGTTCATTAATTAACCCTTATAACAAAAGCCACAAAAATAGTTTGCCATATTATTTTGTTTTAGATATTTGTTGTATCACATTCATAACCATTATGTAGATTACATCAAAAATTGAAAATATGGGGAAAATCATATTTTCAACCTGCAGTATCAAATTTGATACAGATGATCTAATGTACTATAAAGAATGAGTTACATAATGAAACTGCATGTATCAAATATGATACGAATGGCATTATAGGGTTAAGCATTTTGAATACACGTGGCTGAAAACGGCACCATCTGCTTTTGACTAGTTCACATCATTTTTTTTTTTTTTGTTTATCAAGTCGGAACAATTTACAAAAAAACCCACTATAAACTGCTTCCAGCTCTGCGGTCAGATGTGCTTGAAGCCATTTTCAGAGAGATGCATATAGAATGATGTCATCAACAAGGGTCATCGCGACTGGTCGGCAGAGTCCAAATCAAAACCTTAGTCCTACTTCATACTGGCTACTTTCTACATGCACCCCAACTATACAACTAAAGCGCAAGTAGTAAAGTGGGCCACTACTGTTCGAAGATCATGTACGGAGAAGAGAAGAATGGCCTGAGACAACCCCAACTTATCTCAATAGATTTGTATGTCAGGCATGGGCAACTGGCGACCACACTCTGGGCCTCCTTGATTAGTCATCATTCATCCATTATCCGCTGCCAGGTCGCCAGGGAAGCAGCTTTAGCAGGGAAGCCCAGACTTCCCTCTCGCCAGCCACTTGTTCCAGCTCTTCCCGGGGGATCCCGAGGCGTTCCCAAGCCAACTGGGAGACACTCTCTCCGGTGTGTCCTGGGTCATCCACCAGGGTCTCCTGCCTGTGGGACATGCCCGGAACACCTCACCATGGAGGCGTCAAGGAGCCATCCAAACCAGATGCCTGAGCCACCTCATCTGGCTCCTCTCGACATGGAGGATCAACAGGTTGACACGGAGTCCCTCACGAATGAGCAAGTCTCTCAGCCTCTTTCTAATGGTGAGCACAGACACCCTGCAGAGGAAAATCGTTTCGGTCGCTTGGGTCTCGTTCTTTCGGTCACAATCTACACAGCTCATGACCATAAGTGAAAGTAGAGCTGTAGATCGACCTGAAATCCAAAGCTACTCCAGCATTTAATTTGCCCATCAATGATCAAAAGTGTTCAATAGTCCAAGTAGTGCAGATGTATCTTTTTTTTTTTTTTTAAACCAAAGACTAGAATTAATTAAAATTCCAAAATGTTTGGTCCATGCTGCAATCTGAACGATGCGAACAACATTTTATCATATTATGAATTTACTATGTGACACAGTAAAATTCTACCTCACTACCAACTACAAACACACTAGACCAGGGGTCGGGAACCTATGGCTTGCGAGCCAGGTGTGGCTCTTTTGATGATTGCATCTGGCTTGCAGATAAAACAAAATATTCTCGCTTGTTGAATCCATCCATCAATTTTTCACCACCCATGTCCTGTTCAGGGCTGCAGTTGGTGGCAGGAGTAATTTCAATTGGATGATATTGGCCTACGTTGGCCGTTGCTGGGTAACAGGCAAACACCCCCTTTTGAATCAGCCCGCTCGGTCATTAGCTTAAAGCTAATCCTTCGACGAATAAGATGGCAAAAAGAAAAAAAAAAAGATGACGAGTGTGGTACACTTCAGGACGAATGGACCGAAGGATTCGCCTTTGTGGCGCGAACAGATTCTGCATGTGTCTAATTTGCAATGACAAAATACCATCGATGAAACGGTCGAATGTGAAACGGCACTTTGACAGCAGAAAGTAAGCGTGCAAGCTACTGAGCAGGGTGCCAGCTAGCCAGCAGCAACTCCGCGTATGGACCCAGCAAGCTGACTACAATTCCTCTAGCTTCGCTGGATCTTTAGCAATCGTGAGGAACGGAAAACCAATCACATTAATGGTGAGTATTATAACAGAATTATTCAAAAGACTACATTCAGAGGCTTATTATACCAACATTTTGTTGAATCCACTTTTAAAATACAGTTTTTTATATATATATA
>NW_017805002.1:1011846-1069121 GCF_001891065.2 Hippocampus comes
TATATATATATATATAGGTATGTGTGTGTGGCGCTCACTGTAATACATTTCCAAATATTTTGCTTTCATGGCTCTCTTAGTCAAAAAGGTTCCCGACACCTGCAAAAGAGCAAGAGTTGATTTTTTTTCAGCTCATGTATTGAGTGGTGGTCAGTGACTGTGTGTACCTTTACTAGTACATTTGCCACCAAAATCACAGCTCTCCCCGATTCATAAACAAATGGTGAAAGACGACAACCACGCTAGTGTGTAGAGGAATGAAGTGAATGACTGGCTGCTATTAAAACGGTGCACGGAAGAAAAATAAACTCAATGCATTGAAGAACAGTTCACTATTCTGGGCAGGCAGGACAAACGGTGCTAAAAAGTCCTTGCTCAGATAACGGACATGAGAAGGAGCATCTCAAGCACTTTTGCTTTTCTTTTGTTCGATTGACAACTCTGACATTACATCAAAACCCTTTCATTATGTGAGCCCACATTGCCCACCATTCTGCTTTCAAAAGACACTTCGCTTTTATCAGACGTTTCAGAACCAGGAAAACAATTGACGGCGACACACAGAGGCGGCTTCAATCTTCCAAAATTGTGTGGCATAAACCACAGACAACTTTCAAGAGCGCTGTCAATCAGCATTTTGCACGAAGAGCTAGTGTGAGCGACTGTGTCGCGTCGTGCTCTCGGAAAATCTCTGAAAACACACAGCGAGGAAAGCTCAATCATTTCCTGTCTCTTTCAAAGGATGTTTTTTTCCTCATTTAAGAACATCTGAAATTCCAATACCGAGATGGGATGTACAACTACAGTGGGTTATCACAAAAGAATCCTTCATTACACAAAGTTCTTTTTTTTCTCCACAAATCTGTTGCGCTGACAAAGAATAGTCACGACATCATAACACAATTAATTACCCACAGTAAATCCTGTTGGATTACAATTCCCCTTGTCAACCTACATTGTGTTTGAATTTTGAATTGAATTTCAAGATAAACTAATGGTGTCGTGGTATGTTTGCCAAACTGTGGTGCAGCTTGCGTGGGTTCAGTTCCCACTTTGTGAGGGAGATGAACATGAGAGTCAAGGAATGGTTGTCTGTCTCTATATGTAACCGGTGACTGACTGGCAACCAGTCTGTTGTGTAGTCTCAACTTTTGCCCAAAGTCAGCTGGGAATGGCTTCAGCTCCTCATGACCATGAACAGATAAGCGGAGTACAGAATGGACGAATGGATGGTTGGTGAAAATACAACAGACAGCTCACTTTGTGGTGTACACTGCCTTCTTGTGAAAGAAATGGTCGCTTATTGCCGCTTCAGTCATATTGTACAGGGCACCCAGGAAAGAAACGCCTTCACTTTCATCGTTAGCTCCTGGTAGTTTCCAGTTCTATGGTCATCATTAAAGGACTGCTTCATTAATTTTACAGGTGAGGCTTGAGGTAGTAATTAATTAGTTCAGCTTGGAAAAATGCAGAAGACCTGAAAAACACACCTCGGTATTGATTTATCTTACTGTTATGGCAACATGTTCAACACACGGGTACATCCATATTGGGTCCAACGAGACATAATGTACATGATTTACTGCTGGACAATAGACACACATTGGACAACGAAGAGGACACAAAGAAAAACAATGCCATAATGCATTACAACAATTTGCAAGTAGTCGACCAGAAACAGCATATAAAGGTGCATACTGGCATTTTTTACAAAAACTGTACTGAAGCAAATTTTGTCGAGCTGCTGTGTGCGCAAGGAGAGGCAGCCATACAGTGTGCGTACAGTGAACATTTCAGCGAAAAGAGTCATTTTCAGCATGAGAGGGGACACATCACGCAGGTGACATTAAAAACCAACGCCATGTTGAGTATTTTTAAACAGCCAGAGGCAGGCTGAACTGTGCAACAGAGGATCTGTGCTTCATCTCAGTCTCAACCCTTCGCGATCCCCGCAGGCGGCAGCATGTGTGTCATGTCCATAATGTGAGAGGAGTCCGCACTCGTAAATTAAGCCGCTGAGAAACCACACCAAAGCAGCGCTCGGTTCACCGTTAGATTGGCGGATATACTGTATTAATTGCAGCATTGTCCATGCTTGTGAAGCTGGCAAATGAGCACCATGTCTGCTCCACTTCCTGCACTACTCGTTCTCCAAAGTGTATTTTGTGCCATCAAAACCATACGGCCTGTGGGCTGGAATATGTGCCACCAGAACCTGAATCAGAATAATTTATTTAAATTTGCATCGCAAAACTTGAATAAATACTTGAAACATTTGCATCTCAATTGTCCAATTTGAATTTGAATTCCTCACTGAAAATTCAATTCTGTATATTTTTTCAGTTTTACAAATACAAACTCACAGTACATCAATTCTCCACCGCTTATCTGAGGTCGGGACCGGAGGACAGCCCAGACTTCCTTCTCCCCGGCCACTTCTTCCAGCTCTTCCCGGGGATCCTGAGGCGTTCCCAGGCCAGCCGGGAGACATAGTCTCTCCAGCATGTTCTGGATTATCCCGGCGGCCTGCTGCTGGTGGGAACACCTCACCAGGCATCGAGGAGGCATCCTGACCAGATGCCTGAGCCACCTCATCTCACTCCTCTCGACATGGAGGAGAAGCGGCTCCTGGATGACCGACCTTCTGACCTTATCTATAAGGGAGTGCCCGGACACCCTGCGGAGGAAAGTCATTTTGGCTGCTTGTTTCCGGGATCTCGTTCTTTCGGTCACGACCCACAGCAGGAAGACAGATCGACTGGTAAATCGTGAGCTTCACCCTTTAGCTTAGCTCCTTCTTCACCATGGCAGATCAATATAAAGTCTGCATCATGGCAGATGCTGCACCGATCTACCTGTCGATCTCCCGCTCCAACCTGCCCGCCCCCGTGAATAAGACGCCAAGATACGGAAACTCATCCACTTCAGGTAAGATATCATCCCCGACCCGATGAGGGCACTCCACCCTAATCTGACGAAGGACCATTGTTTCAGATTTGGAGGTGCTGATTTTAATCTCAGCCGCTTCACAGCCAGCTATGAACCGCTCTAGTGAAAGTTGGTGATCCCGGATTGAAGAAGCCAGCAGCAACACATCATCTGCAAAAAGCAAAGATGCAATTCTGAGGCCACCAAACTGGACTACCTCAACGCCTCGGCTGCACGTAAAAACTCACAGTTTGCGGGTTAAAATCTGCATTTGTGCTTCGTCAAAACACAGTGAATTGCAAAAATAGGAATCATAATTTATTTTCCCCCCGATAATTTAAGACCCCAAAAAACTCTGCTGGGTTGGGTGCACTCATGTCACCCATGCGCAGGTAGTCAAAGGTTGAGGCAAGTTTGGTGCTATTTACGCCACACCCACTAGCTAGCAATGACATTCGGCTAGCTACTAATATGTCCATGGTGCCGAATAAGCTCCGCTTCTGAATTGTATTGTTCTTATGAAGGGATGATGAGGAAAGAGGGAGAAGCCATGCTAATTGCTAAGCCGATCTAAGATTGACATATTATCATGAAACACCGGAATTAAGCGCTTGGATGAACAAGTACACTTTTCACTGCGTAAGGTGAAAAGGTAATATTCAACCTTATACAAGAAAATGGAAGACAAATTTTTGGTTTATTTGTCATGGTGCGGGCCACTGAGCAATGGAAGGCAAGCTGCAAATGGCCCCCGGGCCGTAGTTTGGACAACAGTGGTTTAATCAAACCCTTGCTCCAGGATTTGCGATTAACCTGCTAGATATTCCACCTCAACACAAGGACATTTATCCTCAATTCAAGTAATCTATTGGCAAAACTGCTCCTGGAAAAAAACAAAACAAAACAATTTTCGAGCTTTGCAATGAGCACACCCCTGCTGATTTTTCATTGCCATGTGGGATCTGTGAAATGTTAAAAATCATCTTTGGTTTCAAAAATAAATATCTTGCACCCCGTGCAATTAGTGTACTTTATGTCATATAGATGTTTTTATGTGTATGCTAAAAAAACACGTGTAATAGCGCGTGCTCTGTCACTTTTTTTAAAGACTTGCTTTGAAAATAGGTCATCGGGGGTATATTTGTTGCACTGTAGTCTTCACATTTGTGTTTAGATTATTCAGAGAAAAATGTACACACAGTATTGTACTTTGGCTCTGTGAAATACTCAACATCAATCGCCAGAACAACGTCTAAATTCCCGTGGCAGTGTATTTGCATTCACATGCCAAATATGTGAAGTACAAGAGGGATTTTAGACCAGACTGACTTGAAGGCAAAGAATGATTCTCTGAAAAGCCCCCGATCAACGGCGCACATAAATTTGCAAAGCTGCAGCACAAATTAAAAAAAGAAAAAAAAGTTTCATCAAATGCTCATTCCTCAAGCTACGTTTTCCACTTTAGCGTGTCCCGTCATTGCAAATGCTTTTGTGTTTCTTCTAGACGGGGAAGAGTTGGGGCATGATTCTAAGACCTGCATTGCTTATTTCCCCTCTAATAAATGAGATAATTTTCTCTGTACCACCGTGTAATGGGAAGCGGTGAGAGCTCGTTCAAACACAATGAGCTCGGCGATAGAGTGAACCAGTTAGACGTCTATGCACTCATGCTCAAAAAATATCATCTTCTGTCATTAGCAGAATTGAAATGATCAAGAATAAATAGACGAGGAGGCCTGCATTGTGGAGAGTTGTCAAAAGCACGAAGAGCGTTTTTTTTTTTTTTTTCTCAGATGAACTCAATTAAAAACGCTGCCGGATGAATGAGATTTGATTATTTCTTCACTTGGATAGCTAACGTTTAATGGCAGGCTACCAGGAGACATGCTGCATTTCCCCCTCCCCCTTCACAGTTGAAACACTGAATTTATTACAAACCAAATCAAAAGGTACTAGAAACTCAGCCATGTTTGATATTAAGCAATGAATAATAAGAATTAACTTCCCAAAGTCCCCTCATCCTCCAACGAACGCCGCAAACCGTGTCAAATTCATTGGTACCACTCAGCTTTACCAAGTGTTGTTGTGTCAAAATAATTTAGGACCAATGTTTCCTCTAATTTTCCATATGTCTGAGCATTCACAAAAACTCCTTGAGCAGTCCTTGGACCACATTCAGAAACATCTACGGACTTCTACATGAAGGGACGAGCAATGTCGCTCACTCGCCAGAGCGAGATGTGAAACCACCGACGACCATCTTATGCTGCCACCTGCTGAGCGCACCTAACTTGAATACATTGATTTCTGAGCAGAAGTTGACAGTACCAACGGCAACGTAAGATGGCTGCCATCTGGCTTTAGCTGCGCGGGGCCTCCAATATATTATATATATATAAAGAGCGAGGAGAGAGAGAGAGAGAGAGAGAGAGAGAGAGAGAGAGAGAGAGAGAGAGAGAGAGAGAGAGAGTATATATGAGTTTTGGCAAAATCAGTTAGATGATGTAGGTATATTACGCAAAAATACTCTCATAAATAATGGAAACATATTTCATAAAACGCTAAAAATGACTAGTCAACTGACCTCTGAAATGTGTGAAAGAGCTTAATTAAAGGGTTGGCCTCACAGTGCAGAGGTGCAGGTTCCAGCTCCGGCCTTCCTGTGTGGAGTTTGCATGTTCTCCCAGTGACTGCATGGGTTTTCCCTGGGTACTCTGTTTTTTCCCATATTCGAAAAACATACGTGGCAGGTTAATGGAACATTCTAAATTGGCTCAAGGTGTTATTGTGAGCGCAGATGATTGTTCGTCTGTGTGTGCCCTGCGATTGGCTGGCAACCAGTCCAGGGTGTACCCCGCCTACTGCCCAAAGACAGCTGGAATAGGCTCCAGCACACCCCATGACCCTTGTGAGGATAAACGGATCAGAAAACGGATGGGAGGATGGTAAATATGCATTTGTATTACTGGAAGCAGTATAAAAACCTTAAAACATTGAAGCACACAAACGTCTCACTGGCAATTCACTGCCAATATGTATCTATGATGTGGCTGCATTGTCTTCTAATGGGCATACAACCGCACACCCACACATTTACACACCTCAGCACACTCATCATCCTCCATGTCTCATTGTTCAGTCTGCATTACATTTAAAGAGACTTCAATCATGTCCTGGAAGGAGCACCTGTCGAATCCAATCCCATACAAACCACTTTATTCTTTTTCCCACTCAGCAGACCAGGAATTACAAGCACAAATACAATACAGTACAATCCCACTTTGATCAGTTCAGATGAGTGCATGTGAATTATTCATAGGGAGAACGTTTACAAGCGGGCCTCCGCTGCGGCGGTGAAAAAGTGTTTGTTTCAGCATGTTGTGGGCTCTACGAGAGATGGCCGCACACTGTCAAATGCTATTAGCGAGGACAGTCTTGATGACGGTAGTAACGCTGTGTCACTTACTTTGGTTGATGAACACAGTGGGTAGGCTACTCTGCCGAGTTGAAAGGTTAAAGGGAGTCATGTTGTTGGATGAGCAGGAAGAGGCTATTGGGAGTGCAAACACGCGGTTAAACCAACATGAGCTGAAAAACAGGCACTCGTTTGAAAGTGGCTCCACCTCTTCGTTTCGATTCCCGGTCCAAACGATTCCAGGTCCACTGACCATGCCAAAATCTTAAAATCAAATTATTTTGCTCTTTTAACAAGCAGGTTCCTTCCCTCCACACCTCCAACAATACAAGATACAGTGGTACCTCTACTTATGAAATTAATTGGTTCTGGAAGAAATTTCTGAACAAGAAAATTTTGGAAGAAGAGACACGTTTTCCATGTAAGTGCCCTAATCCGTTCCAACCCCCCCAAAATTCAGACATAAATGAAGAGTTGAGAGTGAGAATGAGAGTTGTGCATAATGTAAAAAACTGAATAAAGAATAAAAATAATGGCCATTTAACTTTTAACTGTGTCCTAATGGTTTCTTGCCCTCTTTAGTTCATGTTCTCTCTCAGAAATGGTTTATGCCTGGTATTTTGTAAAGAACTGATCCAAGGACTTTTGCTTTTGTCGGCTTTTAACAATCCTTTGAAAATGTCCAAGGCAAACATCAGTAGAGTGAGCAATCGCCTGAAGGGTGACACTTTTTCCGGGTGATGAGGATGCTGCATAGACACATCTATTTATCTATCGACACACATATACACATACGGTAGAGGTCCCTGTTAGCCAATGGGATGCCAGGAAGATGTGAGGTAATAGCCAATGGCAGAGCAGCTATAAGTATGATGCGTTCAGGAAACTCAGAGCTGCGAGGAGCGGCCCATCCTGTATTTTTACCTGTCATATCTTGAAATTTCTTTCATAACAAGAGGCAATGTTTTCCTGTTGAGGTGTTTCTTCACTTGAAAATTTCGTGTGAAGAGAGGTTTGTAAGCAGAGATATCACTGTATATAAAACTAAATACATTACAGCCTCACATTTCTTTTTACCTGCCCTGACGAATTGTCTCCAAATATCTATTAACTTGTTCATTTCATTGCGGAAGTGTTTAGAGCCAAAACGTTAAGACGTGTGTGTCCCCGTGTCCCATGAATGAAGATGATACAGTTTTTCCTTTGTTACCTTATGCATGAGCTGAGCTCATTCACGTTTGATTATCATCAGGTAGATAGCAGGTAGCTAACACTAATACACATAATCAGACCTCCGTCCCTGTTGGAAATGAACTATGCCAAATCTATGCGCGTAGACTATGATGCTGACTTTATTGTCACTGTCACAGGAAAAATTAAAAATCAGTAGTCGTAGCAGCAGAGTAATTTCATGATGGTGTGGCAGGGTTGTAAAGTTGAGTCTATTTTCCAGCCAACCATCCATTTTTTGATTGAGCTTGTCCTCACGTGACTGAACTTAGCGATCGATCCCACGCACACATAACCAACTTACTGCAATGGAAACACTGGTGTTCTTCCAAACAGCATTTTGAGGTGGCACATATACCACACCATTGTATTCGAGAGGCTCTTGGCAATGATTGCCCTATTTGTTGACTGCACTTGTGTATTTTGTTGAGAGGAACTCCCCACGCTTAGCTTTTTAACCATGGGCAGACAACTGGATCTCTCAACATACGCGCGAAGATATTTTTTTTGGTTGTTAAACCTTAAGTGATACGACACGGCATTCTGGATTGGCCGTTACATCTGCAAACGTAAACCACATGCGACAGTATTCTTCCGACAAAACAAGTTCAGCAAGGCTAAAAACCAGTATGCATAATTATTGATGCTTGGCATATTTTGACAAAAGCATGTCAGATAGTCTGACAGAAACCTTTCCAAATTTCGGGAAAAAAAAAAAAAAGCATCACATCGACTGTTACATGATTTCTATGTTAGGTTTCATTAGTTTGCCCAGCACAGTCCATGTCAGCAAGTGAGCGCTTCATGTTGCTTTGCTGCGTTTGGGCTTCACACATGAAAAAATGTAATATGATCCATTCTGCTCCAATCTCAGTAGTGGTGTCACTTCAAATTGGTAGTAAAGCCGAAAAGGATTGGCAATGTCAGATGCCTGAAATCAAATTAGCACATGATGAGTGGTTAAACCCCAAAATAACGTTCAAATTTAACCTACTCCACTTGCACCTCATTCCAGGCCGGAGAGTTACATAAGGCTTCTTTCTACCATTGTCTTGCGTTTGCGTGGGTCGGTATTGAAAAGCGGCACAGAAAACAATACGAGGGCAAACGCGATAAAATAAAACCCCTCCCACGCACATAAACGCGACACATCGCCGCACACCGACAGTTATTACGAGTGATGAAAGGCTATAATATTGTTGCTTTGGTATTATATTCCCTATACCTTGTCATCTTGGTCACCGTGCCGTGATTTAATGTACTCTCAATTTGCATGTCAGCATGTGAGTCTATGCTACGCATTATTCTGCACACATGGAGCATTCGTAATACGGCGGCATTAGAATTGCGAGTGTCCCTAGTCATCTCTAAATTTAAACCTAAGTGTATGCTAAATTACAATCCAAAAAGACTATTTATTGATAGCGAGGCACCCACGCATGTGTTTGCAGGTAATACAGTAAGACGAGCTGAGGTAAGTGGATGGCTGTGCAACCTCGAGAGGGGAAAATAAAAGGCCATCAGGGAGGAGTAGAAGAAGGCATGCTAATGAAATATAAATGTGTCTGCTGAAATGCGTCGCCTCCTGACGGCGGCGGGATCTTAAAATTATGCAGCGGTTACGATCGTTTCCCCACCGCCCGGCATCCAATCAGCACGTGGATCTCCACCTCGCTCTTCATCACCATTTCCCATGCATGACACCTGTTTCGCCCACACGGCAGCGTCCACAGTCTCCCGTCAATATGTCGCAAATTGGAAGCTGTCTATGTGAATGAGAAGGGAGAGATACAATAGAATTAAATTTGATGCCAGGATGAGGAGAAATTGTGAAGATTTGGGTTTGAAGACAATACGGCAAGGTCCTTAAAAAAAATAATAAAATAAAATAAAAAATAATTGAGGACTATAATTCAAATCAACATCGCAATTTAGTCAAATGCAATTTTCAAATTGCAAAGGCTGCAAGTTGCGGAAAGAAATACAACCACTACTTCATTCAGGTTGTTCAGTTAGCTTTACATTTTATTTTATTCATTTTATTTATATATATTTTGGCTTTGTTCAGTGTTTAAGAAGTGCAATCAACATGTTTACCTATCATTGTGAAGCATTTAATGAATGCTTAAAAAAACGCAACTAGTGGTAGGATATAATTTAACAAATATAATTGAAGTAGATAAAAAAAAAAGTGTCTTTCAACTGAATTCATGCTTCATTTGGCTTATTTTGGTCTGAGTCTAACCAACAGTATATGAGCAAAAATAAAGACTCCGCTGTATGTGGAAGCCTGACTTAAAGCCTTTAAATAAACCCCCCCGACACAAAAAAAAAAATTGGACTTCAATCCCCTTCACTTATAGAAAACGAAAATGACATGGATGTTAATCAATACAAGTTTTGCTTTTTTTTGTGAAAATAAGTGCTTCCTCTTGACAAAAAAATATTTTGTCAAAATATGTATTTAAACACGGTCCTTCAATATCATTTCTCATGTTCTACACAATAAAATGAGCAGTCAAACTGCATGTGTTGGCTGGTGCATGGGTCTGTTGTCAAATATCACACCCACTGCTACAAAGCTTCTGTCCAGTTGTATACAGGTGAGGCAAGGTGACCTTGGCAACATACTTGTGGCCTCGAAGCTCATGCCTGGGGTCAAAAGGTTCTAACATGTTGCTAAGTAACGGCTTTTTCATTGGATTAAATGGACACTGAATCAATAAAATGGTTCAACACGTTTGACTGTGATAGCCTTCTTGTCGGATGCAAAAAAAAAAAAGAATGAAAATCACTTTTCTAAGAAAAAAATCCCACCTGTAGTACCTAATGTGGTCACAATAGTTGCTACATTGGAAGCGAGGACGCGCCTTTAACTAGAGAAGGCACTCTAAAAATCTATTTTAAAAACCTAAATAAATAAACCACCTAAATATATTTGAAAATAAATCATTAAACTTGATTAGCCGCCCAGCCAAATCACCTCATGGAGTAGAGCTGGAGCCAGCTTGCAAGAGGACAATGACGGAATGCTACTTGACCCGCTTTAATCAGGGAAAAAAAAAAAAAAACATGATACACGCATAAACACCTCCGCATCACTTGTGATGACACTCAACCTCACCACCTGCAAACACTTTCCTTTTTTTTTTTTCACACTGTTATTCCCACTCGTTTGAAGTTTGATCTTCCCGCAGCCCAGGATTGAGCGCCGCGGTGGAGGGCAAAACTCCATCTGTTTCATTTCAATATGAATGTCGGCTTGGTGGGGCGGCGGAGAAACGTGAAATTGTGGCTGGAATACAGAGTGGACACGCAAGGTTAATTCGAACCCTCTTTGATGTCTGTCGGTGTGTGAAATGAGCTGGTGGCCCAGAGTTCATGCAAACACTCGCGCGGGTGCGCGCGTGCACACATACATGCTTGTTATTGTCACATTGTTGCTCCAGATTCCCCCCTTCAGCTTTTGAGTCAGTCCAGAACTCGGTTTAAGTTCCCTGCCCCGTGACATTTCAAATAATCCATACAAAAACTACAGAAATATGTATTTGTGTAAATTATAGTTCTTCTGAAATAAAATGTAGCTAGCTGTAGCCTACAGTAAAAGACATTACTAAATATTATTTAAAATACCAAATAGCTAGCTCGGTGTGTGTATCTTTCCTCAAAAGACTATTAGATACGCTTTGAGATAAAGCTGAGATCCCGGGTACAAGTGGCCAAAATGAGTTTCCTCGGCGGGGTGACCGGCTCTCCCTTAGATGTAAGGTGAGAAGCTCGGTTACCCGGGAGGGCTCTGAGTCAAGTTTCTGTTCCTCCATACTGAGAGGAGCCAGATGAGGTGGCTCAGGCATCGGGTCAGAATGCCTCCTGGACGCCTCCCCGGTGAGGTGTTCCAGGCATGTGGCAGGGGAAGGAGGCCCTCGTGACGATCCAGGACAAGATGGAGAGATTATGTCTCCTGGCTGGCCTGGGAACACCTTGGGATCTCCCGGGAAGAGCTGGAAGAAGTGGCTGGGGAGAGGGAAGTCTGCGCTTCCCTGTTAAAGTTGCTGACCCTGCGAGCCGATCCCGGAGAAGTGGTACAAAGTGGATGGATGGATGGATGGATGGATGGATGGAACAGCTGTAGATCTTGTCATGTTTATCAATATACAAACACCATGTGAAAGCTCCATGAATCAAAAACTATCCGAGTTTATTAAATACAAAGACACAACAAATCATCAGCAAAGTCAAACCGATTTTCCCTGTGTACATCTCTCATAAAAGACGATTCAATACGTATCTTGATTTGGCATACACCGATTATCAGCTGTGCCAACATTTGACATTTAATGGATATCATCATTCTGCTGTTCTGAAAAATCTTCCAGCCGATGAGAGATCATATTAAAATTGAGTGCACCCCAGGGAATTATTTGTTGATTTAAATGTTTAGTTAACTTCCGAAGAGATGTTGCTGAGCCTGGGAACTTCGTTGACCTTTAGTTTTTGTTTGAACTTAGCAAAGCTATACAGTATAAGGAAACCGTAACATTTATATGAGACTGAAACTTTAGAAAACTTTAATGTAGAAAGTTTTTGGGAGCTATTTTTTATTGAATTTGCTGTGTTGAGACTGGGACCTTGCTGCATTTTTTTTTTTTTTTTTTTTTTTTACACACACACACACACACACACACACACACACACACACACACACACACACACACACACACAAAATGATGTTTTTCAAAAATGTTGGTGCCTAAACTGTCCTCGAACGTCAAATGGCGCGGAGCACCAAAACAAGGAAACAGGCCCCTTAACTGTGTGACAAACACATACTCCAGGATTTTGCTTGCAAGCATCCTCACACACATACACACACATGACAGTGGCATGACAATGGAAGTTAAGCTGCCTGTAGGCAAACACTGACTGTGGGTTACATACACAATGCCTACTTTAAGCAGATTCTGCCGACATACAGCTGTAATAAAATTACATTTTAACTCTGGTTGACAATACTTCTACTGATCAGTGACCTTCATGAAATATTCAACGATTTCCCGAGCAATATTTTTTTTGAATAATCACTGTGGAGTTTTTTTATTTTTTTCATTTATCGTTACATGAAAGCTTGAACGTAACAATAAAAAGTCACCAATTAGAACTGCTGTTTCTTTAAAGTGACACAGCACCAACAATGGACTGGCCGCATCGTAACGAATGACAGCTCAAGTGAAGCGTCTGTGCCAGAATTCTTCATAAACACACTAAATAAATTGCAAGAGAGCTTTAAGAAGTCTTGCCAATTAGCGGGTCTGTCGCTGAGCCTGAAAATATCAATAATGGGCTTGTGTAGTAAGCAGATAATCACCAGTGTGTCTTTGGAGGTGGCCCGCTATTGAACCCAGTAGAAAGTGAAAGCCATTATTAAAATAGCACAACACAGCGGCAGGAGCAACAATAGCCGATGGCAACGAAGACCATTATCTTTGACTAACCTTAATCAACTAAGTGCTTGCTGTCTGGTTGTGAGAGGAGCTGTAAGGATTCTATTTGTTGTACTCCAGGGTGGCCCCTACAGGTGAGAAGTGCAATTTATTTTTAAAGGGGACATGCTATGGAAAATTTTATTTTAACTTCATTATATCTCGTAGTAGTGGGCTCTCTGTCGTGCGTGCCCCACATATCAAATGTGAAATGATAAACAACAAGGAAAATGATGACTCCGAAAATGTGTCTGTGGCACTCGCATTCGCACCCAATAGCAATTTAGAGGTTTCAATGAACCTAATATGCATGATTTGGAATGTTCAAGGTCAATGATCTTATTTTTTGTGATTTTCCACTACCAGTAGCCACAAAAAGAAGCTCTTTTTTTTTTTTTTAAGTTAGACATGCATTTAGCCCTGTGGACATTTTTGGTGTACCTAGTAAACAAACTTAAAGCCCCATGCCATGTTAAGACTGGTCATTTTGGAATAAGCGACATAAAAAGCCAAAGGAACAGCAAGTTCATTTTTTACGCCCATTGAAGTGGCATGGCTATCTTGTGAAATAGAATTACAGAGCCTGCCAATCTTGGTTGCCATGGCAAAGCCAATGAAGCACTCACCGCTACAATTGCTTCTGGTTCTGCAAGAGTGCAGAATATGTTGAATATATATAATGTGGTGGGCAAAACAAAGGCTCAATGCGGCAGATGTGTTTATCAAAAATTCATTTTTTCGGCATTATGTCAATAAGAATATGAAGCATTACATCTCTGGTCAAAATGTGGTTTTTTTTCAATCTCCCGGCGAAATGAAAAAAAAAAGTTACATAAACAAAACAAGGCTATGTATTTGTGCGAGAATAAGCACACGGCGCACATGAGTGAGTATATTTGTAACGCAGCAATTGTAGTGGTGGAGCATAAATCCGATCAAGCAAAGGAGCCCTGGGAAAAGGGCCAGAGGCGGAGATGAGAGCAAGTCCAGCTCAGTGCCAAAGGAGGAGGTGGGTAAGAGAAAGAAAGGAGGGAGGGAGGGGGGGTCTTCTATTCCAGATGTATTTTTTTAAGCGGAAGAAAGTATAGAGCAAGCTGCAGAATTGGAAAGGATGTGGGTAGCTGAGTCCTACATGATCAAATGTTTTTCTTGGTCTTCCACATTGTTTTTTTTTTTTTTTTTTTTTTTGAAGAGCCACCCACCACTAAGGCAAGCCAATTAAACTTATTCACAAGTGTGACCAATCAATCCTAGACTGGCTCAGGTGGTGGAGGCAGAGAAGAAAACCTCAGAGACCCTAAAACTCTCGCAGACAAAACACAGCTATTAGAAGGTAAACACAATTCGCTTGCAAGAAGAAAAGAGCAGCGTACACATCACTTCACACATAAACACACACACAAAAGCTCTCCTTCTGCTCTGATTCGAAAAAACACTTCACACCTGGACATTTTGAGGGATCGCGCCACTCCACACCTCCGCAACCTACTCAGGGAACTCACAAAAGACTCATTGTGTGCATTCTGAAACATCAACTGAAAAACGAAAGCGAAGCCAGACAATTTTTAAAATCTTATTTTTAAAATGCAAGAGACCATAAGAGTGCTTATCACTCTTACAGTTTGTAGAACGCGGCACGCAACATAACAATATCCCTGACAATTGTGAGTCTGCGCTTTCAAACCAAATGTCACTTGTAGCATTAAGACTCCCCTGTGAGAGGCAACTAGGTGCCCCAAGACATCCAAAATGACGGAAAATACAAAGACGAAGAAAGAGTGGTAGTAGAAAAAGAAAAGATGGGCCAATAATTAGCTTATCCGGTACCAAGAGTGCAGTTGCAAACTTTTCGTCATTTATATGGTGGCAAATGACTTGTAAGAAACCTGACACTGATACAAAGTGTACAAAAACTCAACACAACACTTGTATAACACTTGTAGCTTTTATGTTATGTTAGCATCACTGCTAAAGTTACTGGTGAGTGTTGGGAGGAGCCACTGACTACATTTCTCCTGACTTGTTAACAACTATGATAATCAAACGGAATTCCATCACCTGGAATAAAAACCTATGCATTAAAATTTCGATTATGATATTACATTAACGCTCGATTTATAACAGCACAAGTTCCGGTAACCGGAAGCCATTACGGAATCTCGCAGTAGTGCAAACTCAAGGAAGTCCCGCTCGATACTACGGAATAACTGTGCCTGTGCCACTATTTACTCTCATTGGATCCAAAACGGCAACATGTAAGTGACTCCATTGGCACGAGTCTTACTGGAATTGCAAACGATTTTCTGTTTCATTCATTTACATTTACGTCCTGTAGATTGTGGCATCCAAACAAAGAGGAACGGTAATGACCGTGGAAGAGAGAGAGGGATGCTTGACAGACAGTGAGGAAACGAATGTTTCCTGGAATGCTTTACCTGTTAGCATATTAAAAACCTTCCGCTAAGAGAGAAGGTGACTTCCATCTCGCTAACTATGGCAATCGAGGACTTCAAAGCGTCCCGAGGCTGGCTTCAAAAGTTCGTTGCACGATATCAGTTGAGCAATGCTGTCTTGTGTGGTGATCGAGGGGAGGTCAAGTTAAGACAGTGAGTGAGTAGAAAGAAAAGCCACTGGGTCTGTTACTAGTCTCATTTTGTAGCAAATAGTCCTAATTTTGTGACATGTCTTATTATACTGTATTTTGTTAATATACCTATACTGTATTGCTGCAGTTTTTGTGTAATAAACAGTTTTGGAGCATATATTTTTGCATTTTATTGCTTGTGTTGTTACACATGTATTTTGTTAACATACTTGCATGTTCATCATAGAGGACATGTAACCATAGTCGTTTCCCACATAAGGAAATTCTGTGATAAGGAAAGATTGGACTGCACAAAGACGATTCCTTACTAGAGAATACTTACCTTTATGTGTGTGTGTGTGTGTGTGTGTGTGTGTGTGTGTGTAATAGATTAATAGGAATAAAATGACTTCCTTTGGGTTATTGTACGATTTGAATTGAGTCAGGCTTTCTGGAATGGATAAATCCCCAAATCAAGGTTGCAATGTATTTGCAAACGTGGTTGGCATGCTGTGGTGATAATACCAGCAGTCCATTAAAAGGTAGAAAAGTAGTACAAACACGGGGACAAGGGCAGTGACTCTACATAATGTATTTTTTCTAAACCTCATACATTAAAAGATATCTGCATGTGGGCCATTTCAAGGAAGATTCTCTAATACCAGACCAGCGATATCTGCATGTGGGCCTGCCCTGTGCTGATAGATGCATTCATATCACCACGGTTGCAGAGGAATCCTTGTAACCTCCGCTTGTGTCAGAAAACCAATAAAAGGGCAGAAAAATAAATAGTGTGCATTTGTGAGGCCTCGTGTTCTTCTGTCAGCCTCGAGGAGTGTGAAGCTGGGAGTAATGGTGCTGACCAGCTCTCACGCTGCTTAACGTTCAATTCACTGCTGCTTTTATGTGCCTCTCGTGTCCACTTAGTTTTGCTGCATGTTTGCTTGTTGTTTGGCACACGAGCACAAGCAAAGGCTCAAGCTGGCACCCGACTCGACCGGCGAGTTCTTTAGGGGTGAGGCGAGGGTCCTGAATAAAATGAACATGCTTCGCCAACAGACCATGTCTAAGCTCTCGTGACCCTGTCTATGGCTTTCAGACAGTCCAGATGGAAGGGGACCACAGAATCTGTTTAATTGTCGGGCTCATCGTGTTTCTGGTTAGAGCACCTAAACGCAAACAAATAAGTGAGCCACCAACATCGAACACATCCCGTAGTTAATAACATCTGATCAATTACAGTGGAACCTCAATTTATGAACTTAACCTAAGAAGAGACAATAAATATTTTTTACCGATCACATGAGTATTTTTAATTGACTTGAGCTAATAGGCTAAAAAAAAATTTTAATTACACTGTCAGCCTGTCAAAGTTTACCAACCATTGCAGATGCACCGCAGTGTTATTGACTGTAAATCTTAAATCTTAATTTCATTCTGAATCTTAATATGAGGACCAGAGATATCCTCAGAAATGTGCTTCCTTCATGGTGAGTCTACTTGAGACTCAAAGCTGAGAGGGACCTGCTGTGTACCGCTCCTACACAAGGAATTTGCACTCATCCAGATACAAGTTGCTCTTGTGTAACATGCAAGGAGCAAGGGGGGAGGGAGGGAGGGCATGTACGGAGGCCTGAGTTCTTCAGCGCTCTCTCTATCGCTCTCTCTCTACCCTTTAAAGGTAACTTCTCACAGTGGGAAGAGGAGGAGGAGCCATACTTTCCTGTAAACTGTCCACGGGAAAACTGGGGCTATTCAATCAAGAAACAAATGGCACTGATCCCACCTCGTGTCATTGGAGGTATGATGGATCAGTGAAGAGGAGAAGCTTTTAATCATTAGTTGCAGTGTGGAGGGGGGGGGCAAGGGTTAGTGGAGAGAGGAGCATTTGATCTGCTACATTTGAAAGAGATTATTGGAAATTTTTCCCGTCAGCAATGGCAAGGAAATCCCCTAGTGCGCCTTAGCGATATGTTGGCTTTTGGTGGCTTTGACTGACTACAGCAATCCCCAGAAATATTGCAATTCATCTATTGTGGTCCCGCTATACTGCCGATTTTTCTGTTGTCGTACATCCATTTAAGGCTCGCCCAATGCCCTGCAGTACCTCGTCAGGGCAACAGATCCCACCAAAAACTGAAGCAAGGGTTGGAACTGATTTTGATAACTAACTAAAGCAGGGGTGTCAAACTCATTTTTGTCACGGGCCGCCTGGTAATTATGGTTTCCCTTGGAGGGCCGTTATGTCTGTGAATTTTGTGAAACCACATAAATGTTAAATGACCGCCATATATAACGTACACAGCACACAACAAATTGACGGATACCTAGTTTTGAAA
This sequence comes from Hippocampus comes, assembly GCF_001891065.2. Classification (NCBI taxonomy): domain Eukaryota; kingdom Metazoa; phylum Chordata; class Actinopteri; order Syngnathiformes; family Syngnathidae; genus Hippocampus; species Hippocampus comes. The sequence continues at coordinate 1,029,823 of NW_017805002.1, forward strand.
TCAGAAGCCAAGAATAATGACTTGTTTAAACATTGTTTACGTTAAAATAAAAAGGGGGTTGGAAACGAGAAAATGCTTACAATATCTCCATGTTATTCTGGATTACACATGACAATTTGAAAGTTGGGTTCAGACTTTAGCAAGCATCATGGAAGTTCACATGCTTGACATGCTGTCGCGGGCCACATAAAATGATGTGGCGGGCCAGATCTGGCCCCCGGGACTTGGATTTGATAGGTGTGGTGTAAACTAGAGGTCCCCAACCTTTTTTGCTCCACGGACCGGTTTCATGTCAGACAATATTTTCAAGGACCGGCCTTTAAGGCCGGATAGATATGACCTGCATGAAAAGTGTAGTATTTTGGAAACATAAAAATAAACACGAATCATGACATGAGGAACGTCCTATCTGACCGCAACATTCTCTGGTCACTATGGTAACGTTGAAACGTGCCTTCAAGTAAGATATACCGCAAATAAAAAGTGCATAAAAAATACGACTCACCATCGCCGCTTATTATGCAGAGTAGGCTTGGTGCATGTGAATCTCCCGTTGAGATAAAGCCGTATTTGAAATAGGACTCCTGATACTGTGTATTAAATGTAGCCTTCTCTTTTTTGAAAGTCATAGGCTCCTCTTCTGTCTCCTGGCTGGGCCTTTTCCCCTTCCCGAAAAAACTTTTCAAAGATGTTTGTTTTTTATACGGTAACCTGTCACGTGACCGAGAAGCGCGCATTCACCTGCATCAAAAGTGACATACTGTAGACTGATATAACAGAGAATCCGGTAATTTTTCAAAATAAAACATCTTTCAGATTCCAAAATGAATAAAACGGAAGGAATGTAAGTTTTTTATTCTTTCTGTGCGGCCCGGCACCAAATGGGCCCAGCGGTTGGGGACCCCTGGTCGAAAGGATGATTCTAAAAAGGACTGGTGCTTAGTTGTTGAGCAAAAGAATGTCTTTTCTGATTGAGAAACGTTTAACATTTTAACCTTTTAAACTGTAAGTCAATTTTACTTATTTACTTATTTTACAGTTATTGAACACAAATAAAACAACACAAAACGTAATTTCTGAATCCGGCCCGCGACATTTTGTTTAGGAAAAGTTGGGCCCCAAGCTCAAAAAGTTTAAAAAGCCCTGGTAATCCTTGCCAACGGTTGTCGCCGAGGGCGACCGGGACCAGCAGTGTTGCGTAAGTAGAGTACGGTAGAACCAAAGTGAGATTTAATTGTGCGCATGGACAGAGGTTTCTTTCTTTGGTATTTTTGCAGATGCGCGCAGTTAGAAACTGCCAATTGATGAAGCTCCTCTCATTCCCTTTAAATTACCACAGGAGAGACGCACGATCTCCATGCCGGAATCATAAGCAGACTCACTGGAGTCCGTGCAGAAGATCGATGCATGCAAAGTACATTTGTAAAAGCACTGCAAGCAGACCTCCATGGATGGATAATGTAAAATTGGCCATAGTGATCACAGATCACCTCTGCGAAGGCGCTTTGACACCACCTTGCACTTTGATCATTCGTGTCTGTGTGTGACCCCACCCACCCCCCCAAGTCTGTGCGACAGCCAAGGAGTAATTTAAAAAAGATATTAAAGATGATAATCATAGTAATGCATTCAACGAATTAATTTGTAGGGTTTGATGTGTGATGTTGTTTTATTTATGTTAGATGTATTTATATTTATGAATGAAATAGGATGACATCCACCACACGTGCACGGAGCTCAGAATCTGTCTGCCTGTACCTTGATCCACCAAAATCCCCTTAGACTGCCTGCACCACAACTTAGACCTGCTTTTAGCAGGCATAAAGTTTAGTCTATTTCCAGCCACCAAATTATCAGGTGTGTAATATAAAACGCCCTCAGTCCAGTTGAACACCCAGCATGGCACAGCGCATTCTACCAAATTACAAAACATGCTAAACGAGGCTCGCACCTTCACGAAAATCAATATGTACTAGTTTTAGCTCCAAAGCGTACATGCACCGTCTTTAAAAATAGAGCCGATAGTTTTCGTAAAATTGTCTTATCCGTGTTGTCATGATGCAAATATTTGACGAGATGAACCTAAAAGAAACGAGCCGACCACACAGACACAGCCGGCGTGAAGGGCAAGTGATGGCAAGACACAAAATGTCTATGAAATTAAACATTAATCTCCTCTGTGCTGGAGTGAATCCAAGAGCAATTAAGCACCATTGCATGCCCGCCCTCTTTACACGCTGTGTGTGTGTGTGTGTGTGTGTGTGTGTGTGTATTTCCTTAAGTATTCATATGGATGAGTATCACTCTAGTTTCCAGTAATCAAGTGGTTGGTTATGGAAACACTGTTGACAATTTTTTCCACAAGCGGGTTTTCAGCTAAGGGCTTCTTAGGATATTGCACTGCGCTTAATTATTCACCTTGATGGCACTTTATTTTATTTATTTATTTTTAAACCAGCTTTTTTTTTTTTCCTTCTTAAATTGCAGCACTACGTCCTGCAGATGGATTTGGACTTGTTCTTTTCATACCTTTACTTCTGTTACATCCCCATCAATCAGACTGGATAACTAACTTGTTATACCATATATCTGTAACAAATTCAATTCAATTAAAAAATTAAACAATATTCACTACATGTCAAATGGTTGCTGTCCCAACAGCCTTGAAATGCTATAGAGTACAACAGGAATTAAATGGTAGGGTAATTGAACACTCTATATATATTAGTCCCTAGGTGTGATTATGATTGTGAAAGGTTATTTTTAATATATGTGCCCTGCGATTGGCTGGCAACCAGTTCAGGGTATAGCTCGTTGACTGCCCAAAGACGGCTGGGATTGGCTCCAGCATGGCCGCGAGCCTTGTGAGGATAAGCGGCTCGGATAATGGATGGACGGAAACACACTACTCACAAAGTTAGGGACATTTGGCTTGTGAAATTTATGAAAAATGTAAAAAGTCCACGCTACAGTGATCATGAAAGTAGAACATTTAAGTAGAAGAATGCACTGTTGATTTCCTCATCTCAAAAAGTGCCTTTCACCTCCCTTAAACATGCTTGAAGTTAAGTGGCATCCATTATCCAGTTTCTCAGGACATTGTTCACAATGTAGCGGTCACTTCTTTCTGTGACTCTTCCAGTTTGTTGGAATCTCTGTTGCAACCTGCTGATGTCACTCTGTGACACTGTAAGCTCAGTGGCCTTTTCCACCTGAGAACGTCTTGTCAAAATGTGAACAGCATGATGACGACGACTGTTTAAACACCAGCTCTAAGTGAACCAGGACATTTAGTGGTCAATTGAAGGATCAAATGCCTGCTGTCAATTTTGCCGTTAATCTCCTCGTTAGAGAACAGCAACTTGTGCAAAAAGGACTAAAGCATTTAACAGTTGGACGTGTGCATTCAAAAGCTTAGGAAAGACCACATTTAGTTCACCTATATATGTGTGAATGCATTTTGGGCTCGTTCTGAAGTTTAATCCAAAAGCCAAATATTCCCAACTTTTTGTGGGTGGTGTGTGTGTGTGTGTGTGTGTGTGTGTGTATACACACACACACTGGTCATTCAAATTCCGAATCAGCCTGCCCTTTTGAACCACAGTGACTTCAGAGAGGAATGCTTGGAAGGGACGTCTCATCTCCCTTCTACATGGAGATCGCACGTGCACGGAAGCTGCATACGTGCTACATCTGAGCAGCAGACACCTGGAAATAAATGTGTGTGTGTGTGTGTGTGTGTGTGTGTGTGTGTGTGTGTGTATGGGAATATTTGGCTGCCTAATGACTCGCTGTTAGCCTGTCAAGGTGTCCTAGCAACAAACAAAAGGGAATTTGCAAACCTGGATGCTGGTTCCGCCGTTGGCCAGGGTATGACGAGGGACTCTGGAGGTTAAACTAAATTATCTTAAACTGAAAAGGAAAACGTTTCCGTGGGTTAATATGCTGTGTCAATGAGCCAGTGTAGGCTACACCTCAATTTGTTTGAATGAGATAACTGAATATGGCTTTGCAAATGTATGATGACGATAAAAAGCTATATAGGTGCACTCCATTTACCGTGCAATATTTTGATCAAATAGAATTTGTCATTTGTTGAACAATAAATAATAATTTCTTTTGTAAAATAACCGATTCCAGTTGATTCGATCGTTAACAAGAATAGCGAGTGCCGATTTGGGGCATGAAACCAACCACAAAGAATAACTGAATGAATGGATGGATCATAGCTGCAATGTCATGTTAAATAACAAGAAGAAAATCAAACTTCTATTATGCATTTCAAGACCATCAGAGACACACTACCCAGATGATAATAACATCTCTGTCAAATGTCATCAGATTAAATTGCGATTTAGTGGGATCTTAACAGACAGGGGTAAAAGGTCCATCCAGATCCTGAAAGTCCTCATAATCCATAGGGTTCCTTTTATTATTCTATTCATTTCATTGATCTTCCCTTGATGATGTTTGAATCTTCACGATGTTCCAACCTTGACAGTGACAAGGCCAGAGCCATGTGTAATCAGCCATGTTACATCATTGAATCCTCTTTTTAAACTCTCACTGGTTTTTATAATGGACGGATGTGGGGTGGCCGAGGCTCGGTATAAGTGGCCCCTTGCTCGGGATTTGATTTTGTCTCACCCGGTTTGTGACTTTTCAAGTATGAAAGGTGCAATGTGAATCACGCCAGGGATTGTTATGCAACGCATAGGATGGACAGTGATTTGATTTAATTTAATTTAATTTATTAATTTTTTTTATGCCGTGCGTGTGATTGGGGAAAAAAAAGATCCACTCTTTTCTCAAGACATTATTTCACAAATGCATGAATTCCAGAACAAAATTTTAAAAACCGCAAAAAAATTATGCTATGGGTGCCACTGGGGCATTGAGTGGGAAGTGATGCAATGTCAGCTATGTGAAGCTCCTGTTCAGATTATGCTGTACCGAAGTCAAATGTCATTTGATTAGGTTGGAATAAATTGTGCTGATATCGACAAAGATTGTGCTTTGTGAGATAAAGGCTTCAAGGTCCACACAGATCCATATATTTGTCATAATCCATAAGCACCAGAAAAAGTACAAAATTCGGCTACAGCATCATGACAAACGGACAACAACAGGACATTCTTCACAGATAATACGGCTGTAAAAATAGGCTATGTTGCATATGATAACATGTGCACGCGTGGGTGTGGGCACTGTACACACGTGTGTCTATTAAAACTGCTCAGAGTAAGCCCGAGGATGTGGAAACAATGGCGGCGTCCGTTGCTGCCTCTCATCGTCACATGCTGGAGCACATCAAACGCAAACGCAGGATAATGTGGAGGATAAAGACTATAAACAGCCTCCACGAGCTCCTGTTTAAATGCAGCAACTCACAAGAAGCTTCCCTATCGTTCCATTTATCTTTACTCCTTGTAAACAAGAAAACTAAAAATAAACAAAAATAACAATATAACAGTATAATTATCCAATCTATTTGTCATCAGTACTCCACAGGCTCTCAAAAAACCTTTCCTCCTACATTCCACGGTTCTCGTCTATCCTCACACTCTCCCATTCCAAACTTCCACTCCTTTGCACATTTACTTCCTGCAGTTCAAACAAACCATACCGGACATTTCATTAGGTACAACGGTGCACATCGAATGAGATCCAATACAAGATGGCCGACTGTCTTTAAAAAGAAAAAAATGCTCAGTTTTAATTGGCATCGTCAAAGGAGTATTTATTTCAAATTCTGTTTACTTCTATGGCTGTAGTTTGCAGTGGTGTACAACTGCAATGCATCATACTGGGAGATGTTTCTGATATGTTGACCCTCCTGTTGTTTGGGAACCAAGGAAAAATTCACAGATAAACAAATAAAGAACCACTCTACATCCACACACAACTTGGTTTTCATTTTGGCCAATCACAAGACTGAAAAAAAAAAAAAACTATCAGGTGACTGCGCGTTTCAATGTATCCTTTCATCATGTTGGAACGTAACGCAGTCTGTCACTAACCTATACTAATGCTGTAGTCAAGTCATAAATGCTGTAAATGTGTCAGAAAAAAAAATGAGGCCAGATATACAAAACAACCACATGAAATACAGTAAGTACAGCAGTGTGTGAATTAGCATTATTAGGCTGAGACTATTCACTTCACGCGATTTGTAGACGAAGGATCCCATGTATTTTGAAATTCATAAGACATTGTTGTAAATTTCAAAACGGCATTTTTCCGTTTTTTAAGGTACACACAAAAGCAGATTTTACATAGTGTGTTCGAAGTGGATATAGATTGGGCTAAATTTGGCAAAAAAAACACTGTCTCAGGTCTTTGATGTTATTTAATCACAATAATGTATACGGCAACAAAATCTTCCTCAAAAACCGACGCAAGTTCAACATTTTTGTTTAACTGTAAAATTATCTTGAGACCATATTATGCGCTGTAAAATAGAACATTTAAATAGATTAAAAATACAAAATTTAAAATTAATAAAAGATGGGCATGCAAGAACTACAGTCTCTTCAATGTACCTTTAACGTTATATATTAAAAACAAAGCCTAAACATGGGATATCTTTGACAGCACTTGAAGGACATCTTAGGTCTTAAAAAAACATTGTTTTACTGAATGCGAAAGGTAGTTGTGCAGATACTGGATTACTTTTCAACCCTTAATCCTAACCATTCAAGCGTAGAGAAAGTCACATGAATTGTGCAGTTTCATCTGTATGTGCTATCTTCAAGATCCTGTTGACCCCCTTGATTGCGAGCCACGTTCGCAGCAACAATCTCACCAATGAGTGACGGTTATCTAAACGTTGGTCTAAATATGGCTTGTCGATTGTTTATGTGGACTTTTTCCAGGAAGTGATGGCAGAATGGACAGCAGTTCCCTTGCTGAAGAAGGTCGCAGTGCCCTTGAGGGTGGCGCCAAAGCCACAAATTTTGAGGGAGCGTCACACTACTCTGATCTCGCTGAGTGAGTGTGAGCGTGTGAGTGAGTGAACTGGAGTCTGGATTGCATGTAAAGAAATAAACAAGACACTGAAACTGAACACCCTCAAGGGAGTATGCAAGTATATAATTTCTTTTTTTTTTATTTTTTATTAGGTGACCCAAATATCAAAACAGTATGATGCACAGCAGTTGGCACGCCACTGGAAACGACAACACAGTTCTCAACATAACAGGAAGTCCTCATCTTACAACAGCACCATATTTACTATTTTTCATTGACTTGTTTTATATTTATGTCCATAAGGCATTTGCTACCTCATTCGCTCAGCATAGGTTAGTGATAGTTTACACGATTTTCCGACTCGTCACTGCCATTGGAAAAATAGTTAAAAACTGAAGACCAGTTAAATACCTCTGAAAACTGCTCATTGCTATGTTTGTCGAAGTGGACTTTTCTATCAGACCTCAGGAGCCGAATCAATGCCGACACGAATTTACATTTTAAACATGTTTTCACTGAAAACTCACCTGTTTGCAGTTTTTGCAAACTGTCTAACACACTAAAGATGCCACAAAATGGCATCAAAGTATCATAGTTCATGGTATACAGTATTTAGGGTTTAAGCAATTAGTATGTGCAAATTTATAATTTAAAAAAAAAAAACAGGAGGACGTCAATTACTCCCTTTTTTGCGGTACTGTATATGTGATAGGCCTTTTTTTTTAATGACTGTAAATTAATTTGAGGTTCTTGAGAGTCTTCCAATACTGTGGTCAGCCCATTGCCTCTCACGCCCCAAAAGACCTCAGCAGTGGGACCTAAACAGACCACATCCGACTCTGCTCTCTATTCCTCTCAACGGCAAACTATAGTTGGCACACAATTTAGAGGAATTCATTCTGTGAGAAGAAAATAAGCATAAGAACTGGGAAAATGAGCTAACAAAGAGGGAATGATCTGGTTTGTAGCCTGGCAAAATTACTACCAGGCACATGTGTGGCTAGACAACCAGTTCACAAACATCTATCCTAAGCGCGCTGGGCCATTTAGCACAGCGTGTGATGATTCGCGTTAAAGATCTTAATAAATGCCCTGTCGTGTGCACACGCACAACCATATGGACAACGTGCACAAGACCTGCAGACAATGCAGCGCCCCGGATGTCACGAGGCACTGGCGTCATTTGAACGACCATGAGTCGTTGGCTTGAGGCCACAGAGGAAACCTCAGACACGTGCAGTGTAAATGAAACTGAATCCACTGTAAACCACGCCCTAATCGACTGTGGGGCCAATTCAGAGTACGGCTTTGGTACCAAGAAGACTCTGGGTCATCACATGGCAACTCGTTGCTTTTAACCCAGGATGATAAGAACAAAGCAAACAACCATTGAGAAAGCATTGCATTGTATAAGATCAGATTGTATTTTCACTCGTGAATACCGCGAATAGCGAATGCTAATCTGTGCCGACATGGCAGCTCTGACTGCTTAGCTTTTGAATTTCACATAACACTGTTTTTGTGTAGTACAAACGGGAATGGCAGATTTACGCCGAGCCAAGCTATCAAATCAAGGGCAGCAAAACTCAACGCGCGGGCAGAGTTATGAAAATTGAATCTGTCAAAATTCTGAAAATAATTACTGCGACACAAGTAATTCAAAACAAATTGTCATGTATAAAAGTAGTCAATAAATAAAAGTAGTCAATAAATAAAATACCATAGTGTAGTGGACCCTAGTGTTCATCAAAAATGAGGCAGAGGTTTTATTCCTAAGAGGTATTTTTAATATTGTAATACACTGTAACATCTATGTACAGTTTGAACATTAACACCTTGCATAAATCTAGGGGAATTAACAAAAATGTGCTTAAGCAATGATTCAATTGAATTGTACTGCACACAAGTGAAATAAAAACTGTACCTAAATAAATGGTTGAAAACCAACAACAAAAGATTAAAGTGCCCACTTCGCAGCACTGATCTGTGATCGTCCTGGCTAACATTAGACCAGGGGTGCCCAAACTTTTTGGACCGAAGATCGACTTTTCGATCACCCAACCTCCCGGAATCGCCCCTTACCGTGCACACACACACGCACGCACACACGCCATGATGAGAAACAGCCTGACATGGAGGCACGCGACGCACTTTTGCAGCCTGTTAACTATCGTAGCTCACACGTACCGTTTTAAAGTGCTTCCCTGGGCCCTCTAGATTCTTATTCTTTGCCCGTGCCCTCGGTGAACTGTACACAAAGCAAACTGAATGAAAATAATGACGATAAAAGATATCGCGCAACAACTCTGATCACAAGCTGCAATTGCAGACTGCTGAGCGCTAACAACTTCCGGTGACGTAGGTCACGCGCCATCGTAGGTTAAAGATTTACCTGCTTTATTTTCTTTTCTTTTTTTAAATATTTTTTGTGAAAATGAGACTGATAGGATGATTAGGGTGCAGTGTACATTAACACAAAAAATATATTACTAACATGTACAAAGACACACAAATGGTTGTTTGTTTTTTTTCTCCTCTACACCCCTCGGATCTACTTGGGACCAGTCCTAGATCTACCGGTCGATCAGGATTGACGTAATGGGCACCCCTGCATAAGACCATCCGCCCGCGGCGTCTGCTTGTACTTCCTCATCAACGTACTTTGTGCGGTTTGACCTCCTGCGTGGACTGCAGCAAATCACTTTCTTCTTCCGCCATGTCAACGTCCATGCACAGATTTTACAGGGAATGAGAGGGGTGCCTCTTCCATTGGCTGCGAATCGAGTCGGCTGTGTTCACCCCGACAACTGCCCTAAATGCCAGTTTCTAACCGTGAAAATACCAAAACTAGTCTCATCCGCCCATGTGCAGATTTATGCCACTAGGTGCGCCAGGCTTTCGCTGGGCACAAATATACAGCCCGTCAGTGTCCATCCAGTAACCCAGCCGCTGGGGAGCAATGCCCTCCCCTGGGGGTGCACTGTTCCCCAGTGCCGGTCCCAAGCCCGGAGAAATGGGGAGGGTTGCGTCAGGAATGGCATCCGGCGTAAAACTTTTGCCAAGACGACCATGCGAGTTGGTAGGACGGTTTACAGGGGCGGATGGAAATTACTGACTCGCTGTGGCGACCCCTGAATAGGGACGTGCCGAAAGGAGAAGAAGAAGAAGAAGTGTCCATCCAGTGACTGCCTTTCACCTTCACTCCAGCATCCTCCCAAACTCACTTACTGCGACCTATCATTGCTGCCACCAGCACGCTAGACACTACCAGATCATATACAGGACACTATAGCACAATCACACGCCATGGCCGAAATGAAACATTTATTTCTGAGTGTATTTTAAAACCGACGAGCACAGCGAATACATGTTGAAATAACGCCAATCACGGCTCGCCTCAGCCATCTGCTACACGTACAGGCTCATGCAGGGAGGCAGCCATAATCATTCAAATAACACTTTACACGCACGCGCGCACACACACACACACACGCACACGCACACACACACACACACACACACACACACACACACACACTCCGGTATTTTTAATAACGCAGGGTGTTGAAAACGTGACGTCAACTCACCGATCTCAATTGTTGAGTCCCGGTGACGTGCTGCAGAACTTTTTCCAGCTCCTTCTCGATGCGTGCAGCCCAGTGAATCATTCTGGAGAAGAAGATGGAACATTTTCAATGTGAATCAACTCACATTAGCACCTGAGCGCGTCATTCGATGGGTTTCTCGCTGTAGGCAAGCAAGGGTGGGAATGTTCAAGCCAGAGTGTGTCTCCTGCGTCGGCGTCAGCATTAGTGGCAGATCCAGAACACAGCGATGATGTTCCATTTTGTGAAGGAGCAGTTAAGATGGTTCAATGTGAAAATCTATCCGTCTTCTTCTACAAGGTCTGTCCTCATTAGAATCAAGGGGTAAGCAGGAGCCTATTCCAGCTGACTTTAGGCGAGAGGTGGGGTACACTTTGGACTGGTCGCCAATCAATCACGGGGCACATACAGACAACTACTCACATTTACATCGCCAGCTATGGAGTTTTTGTAGTTTAACTTTTTGGGTTTTTTTTTTTTTGTTTTTTTTACTTTCCTAACGTGAGTATATTTCATCAGTTTTTAGCATACTCCGCACAGGAAGGCCAAGGTAGAGATTCAACCCAGAACTTCAGAATTGTGAGGCACGCATGTTGATCACTTTGTCCCTTCCCTCAACTGTGACATTGATGTCTCATACTCTCAATTCTTTCCCCTGTCCAGGGGGGCAATCCCATCAGCCCCTAATTAGCTATTCAAACAGCCTTGAGGGAGGGACTGTAATCAGCCAACATTTGCACTGGGCATTGAGGGACAAAATACTGAGCGCCATGAATTTTGCCTCGCAATAAAATGACCACTTAAAAAGCATGAGGAATTAATAACAATACTTTTTGAGTCGCCTCAATGCGGAAAGTACATTCAGTGGTACCTTCATTTAAGAGCTAGATGTTCTGTGATTGAGCTTGATTAATGTGAATAACGCAATCATAAAAAAAAAAAAAGTTTGAAAAAAAAAATCTCGACCTTGAAGTTTCGCAGGAATAACTTTTCCATGCAGACTAATGTTATTGCAGTTCACGCCGCGAAATAAGTTGGCGCAATGAATGGCAGCAAGCCAGGAGGTAGAGAGGTAAAGAGTACATAAAAGATAGAATGTCCAAAGTTTGGGATCATTTCACAGTTCAAGAAGATTAAGTGCAATGTGTACCACAACAGCATGTACTCTGTAGCCAACACAAGATAAATGAATCGATCTTAGAGAAGAGAATATAAAAATAACCCATTTGTAATTCAAATGAAGTGCCATTTTTCATTCGCTGACCCCTATGTCACTCCTCAAGCCAGAACCCGCCTTCTAAAGCCGTACGCACTCAAAAGTCACAGACACAAAAATAGAATGTGAGGATGGTGACCCGGAGTGGGCAAAAATAATACCTACACCACACATGCAGATGCTATTGTGCATAATAATGCGAAATCAATTTCTATCCAATTGTAACTAACCGATGAGATAAACAGTTGAATATTTTCTTTTTAAAATATCTCGCTTCAGTCCTAATTATCTTATTTCATGACAAAAAGATTTTCTCGTGGTTTGAAACAGAGTAATGGGGGAGGGGGTGGGGCGGTTCTGAAGCTGTTGCGCCAACCTGAAGTCCTCAGGGTACGCACAACAAACACTTAAAACAGCTTCTTTAATGCGTTGGGAGGGAAAGCCCCACATCAGCGAGTAAGAGAGAGTATTTCCTGGCATGTAGCCTACCTAAGTGGTTGGTGCCCCACCACTGGTCCCTTGACCTTCTTATCTGCTAATGCATGGGCTTGTCATCAGCACCACCAACCCTCCCCAGCCACCCACTATCCCCCTTATGCATGCACATATCTGGCCAGCACTTGCAGGACGGGCTGCCATCAGCATCTCTGCAATAAAACTGCTTGGGTCGGACAGAAATGCCCCCCCGAGTAGGGAGCGCGGAGCTGATCTCCATCAGACGGCCGCCAAATTCGGAATTAGGAGATCAAAGGGATGGTGATCGCCAGTGCGCATCTCGCAGCAAGTAACAAATTACTTAATGGATCAACACGCTCCTGCGATGATTTAAAAGCAGCAGGCAGCCTGGACACTAGCTGAACGACGTGAATGCTAACAGGGAAAACTATTAATGCTTGCTGCAGCAATCAGATGAAAAAAAATTCTCGTCGTGGTTCTGGGTTCACGTACAGTATTTCCTGATATGTGGATTGTTTTATTCCTTCAATTTCAAGAAAAAGTTCCCAAAACTATTCCGAACAGATAATACTGTAATAACAAACTGGTTAGTTGTTAGTGTGACACTGAGGACAAATGGCGGTTTTATACGTCAGATTTCAACCAGAGACCAAAAAAATAAAGGCAGATATGCTGAATCGAAATCTGGCTGAAACACGAGAGCAAAGAAACCTGCCAGAGTGCAAACTTGTTTTTGTTCCTGGAACAAGTCATGCTTCCTCATTTTCCCATAAAAAATAATTCACATTGAATTTGTTCCCACGTCTTCCCATCCCAAAATCCTTACAGGCAATGTTTATGCTTGTGAAGTAGCAGTCTTACATGTTGAATTGTCAAGAAAGATATCTAGAAGTTGATTTAAAATAAAATAAGTTGTCATTCTAAAATGCCCGACAGACGACCCAACATGAAGAGGTTGGCAGAGTGATACTGTCACTCTTGTGGCATTTTTAAGTATTGCAAAAAATAGTGTCCCTCATTTATATTAGTATAGAAAAACTATTTCTGCTTGTAAATGGCGATTAATTGAAAAGTGACTATTTACTCTGCCGCTTTGCCATCACTGGTAATGATCAGAAAAACCCAAAGAAATGGCATTTGTGGAGCTAATCCTCACCATGCTCAGTGAGCTGACGGTTCCTGGTATTTGCTTTCTTGCGATAAAACTTTGACCAACAAGGTTTGATTGACTTTTGAGGAAGGTTCTGCTGCATTAATATAATGAGGGCGACTGTGTAATTGCTTAAAGCCACTAATCTCTGACAACACATACGGTATTCATTTATGATGAGCTATCACTCAGCAAAAATCAATGTCATGAAAATGAATGAATTTAGTCCAAATCAATACAATGCATAAATTTGCCAATGATGTTTATTTAAAGGGGAGAAGCCAATCTGGAGGCGGAGACGGCGCCATTAGACATCGGCTTCAAACATACACAACGGGCACACTAATCTATTCTTTTTAATCGACTAGGACGTTGGATGAGAGGAAGCGTGAATACATCGGAAACTGCAAAATCCACAGATTGATAGTTCAAATCCAAAAACGTCTCAAACAAAAACCGGATTTCAAACCATCGTTATGTGCAACATGATTATCTCAGTCAGCATCTAAAGCAGGGATGTCAAACTCATTTTTGTCGTGGGCCACACTGTAGTTAACGGTTTGCCTTGGAGGGCCGTGATGAATTTTGGGAAACCATATAAATCACCTCTACATTTACAGTACATAAACAGCGTACAACAAATTGATGAATAACTAGTTTTAAAATCAGAAGTCAAGAACAATGACTGTTATTGTAGATTACATATGACAATTTCAAATTTTGGTTCACATTTTTGCAAGCATCATTCAAATTGACATGCTTGATTTGCTTTCGCGGGCCACATAAAATGATCTGGCAGGCCAGATCTGGCCCCCGGGCCTTGACTTTGACACATGTGATCTAAAGGATTCATTCTTTTTTTTTTTTGTCTGGCATTTAACTGTTCTGTTGGCATTCTAAAAACTAGTCCTGCAGGATGAATCAATTTAAGCAAAATATCCTGTTTACTATTTATCATCAGTCAAGCATTTAAGGATGAACAAACAGTTTTACTTCATTTTTGCCTGACTCGTGAAAAGTGAAAATAAAAAATGTCTTGTAAATTAGATGCACAACAGACAAGAATGTCATTAACAACCCTGCCAAATTGGAATTTCTATTTATCTAATTTCTCTAATCCATATATATTTATCTAATCCATATATATATATATATATATATATATATATATATATATGGATTAGATACCATAGATCGATCGATTGATCGATCGAGTATCTTAATATGAGGCTTCAAAATCATCAGAAATGAAGCCACTGTCTCTGCTTTAGGGGTGTCCGCTGAACCTCCTGAAGCCAATGACGTCAACCGCTGTCAATCACAGACACAAATCTTTCTTATGTCTACGTAAAATATATTTGCTTAATGCATCTGGTGATTGAAACATGTCCCACCAATGAGAGGAGCTAGCCACTAGCTAGCTTGCAAGCTTATAAGCACCTCGGAGCTGAGACGGCAGACGGGCTCGGGCTCTTCCTTTGCACCAAGTCCCGCATAATGTGTCGCGGGTGTAGGGCCAAATGGAGATGCTTTAGGAAAAGTCAACATTTTTTGAACAGGGCAGCACATATAATTCAGCCTCCGACTCACACTACATGCCACACTTTTGATCACATACCTTCCTTCCACTAATTGAATCTTAAAGATTAAATGCAAATATATTGTATTGTGCTTAAAGTCCCTCTAAAGTGAAATCATACATTTCTGTCGAGGGTGGCAGCTACTGAATATTTGGGTATTTGGATAGCCTAAACAAAATAGGATCAAATAATTGAGTATTCATATAACATTTTAAATATATATATATATATATATATATATATCATTTTGCTTGGTTTATTAACATTTATGAATACAAAACAGAAAATAACACATTTCACTTCATAATGAATGACCAATTGATTTTCATTTTTTGATAACTGACATTTTTGTTAGTTATCTAAAAATGTAAACTCTAAACTATACTGCATATCAGCTCACTGTATTTTCTGCTCCAGAAACATGTGTAGGCCTAAGTGTGACTTTGGGCTTAGTGGCTAGCTGCTAACACTGGCAACAAGCAGTGTATCATAAAATGTCAGAGTATTTAACGAGAGTTTTTTAGCATCCTTAAGTAGCGACATGGTTGTGTTAATGTTGGTGGCAACAGTTTGTGATGCAATTTAAACTCATACTGGGATCCAACTATCAACTTCCAGTCAGGAAAAGGCGTGAAATGGTAGCTGCGGCTGACATGACTTGTCTTCCCAATGGTAGACACCAATTAAACAGGTACCCAAGGCAGAGAAATTCCTTGAGGTTTTTGTTTTTTTCTTAAGTACTGTAGGACTCATTTCAATAATATTTCTTTATTAATAATACATATATTACATGGACTAAGAACTATGCAGAACTAAACTGTGTAGATACAGCATTTAAATGTTTTTTCACCATTTCTTTTCATCCTGATTTGGGCGTGGCTAAAACTGCCCCCAGTGGCGCACTTGGGCATTAGGTAAGTGTCACTGGACTGTATGCATAGCTATAAATTTCAATCACAATTTGAGAATTAGTCTAATCATTACATCCATCCATCCATCCATCCATTTTCCGATCCACTTTAATCTCACAAGGGTCGCGGGGGGTGCTGGAGTCTATCCCAGCCATCTTCGGGCAGTAGCCGGGGAAGACGAACAACCATCCGCGCTCACACTCAAACCTAGGGACCATTTAGAGTGCTCAACCAGCCTGCCATGCATGTTTTTGTAATGTGGGAGGAAACCGGAGTACCCGGAGAAAACCCACGCAGGCCCGGAGAGAACATGCAAACTCCACACAGGGTACCTCTGCACTGTGAGGTTGACGTGCTAACCACTGTACCACCGGGCCGCCTCTAATCATTACATACAGTGTAAATATGCAAAATCAGGAGTGCGTTCACTATTAAATGAGGGAAAAAAACTGAGGACATATAGGCCAGTGATGTGACGTGAAGGTACCCTCATTTAAATCAATGGGGGGAAAGAGTCACTCAAGGCCAACTCCGCCATAATACATTTAATACATGATGTTGTTTATTTCTGTGTTGTCGCTTATGTAGATATGTGCAATTTGATCATGCAGAATGTAAACAGCCATATGCGATATGTGTCACTTGAAATGTAAATGGAAATAGATGATCCAATAACATCCAATATGGGTATTAAATTGGAATTGGGCACTGGAACCTGTACCCGGATGCAGTCACATCTACAAAAACATCTCAATATTTTTAAACAAACAACAACAAAACTTGATGGAGATGAATCATGGCAAATTAACTGAAACATAGGAATAATTCACTCAGCACATCGTTTTTTGTTTTTTTTTTTTTTTAACGCAGGGATTTGGGCGGTCAAATAAACGGCACCATTAACGGCAGTTTGGAGTTAATCGTCAGTGAATGGTAAGTGATGCCGCCCTTCAAAGTCACCTTGATCATCTCAATAACAAAGCCCCAGAGGATGCAGGAAGGCTTCATTAAGGGCAGGCACGGGGGATGCATCAGGTAAGTGGAATAGTACGAATGGAGAGGAGAGGGCAACAATTGGGCAAATATAAATAATATTTACTATTTATCCATTCATCAGCAGTGCTTGACCTCATAGGGTCACAAGTGAGCTGGGGTCTATCCCACCTGACTACGGGGAAGAGGCTGCATACACCCCTGGAGTGGTCGCCAGACAATCACAGAGGACATCTTGACAAACGAGCACTCACACTCACATCTATGGATATTTTAGAGTCTTAAACAAACCTAACATGCATGTTTTTGGATGTGGGAGGGCGCCAGAGAGAACCCGTGCAAGCACGGGGAAGACTTGACTGTGAGGCAGACGAGACATTCTTATTTGCTTTATAAATTGCACTGACCTTATACCTTGCGTTTGATCACAATGAAGCAAGGTTCCTGGTATTTGCTTGTCAAGCCGAGAATCTAACCCAGAATCTCGGGACACTGAGGCAGATGTGCAATTCATGAGACACTGCAATTTCTTAGTTATATTTTAGTCTAATATATTATTTTAAATACATTACTTGTAAAATATTTAGACGTTTTTACATTCTTTATATACAGTATAGTACCGTTTTTTTAAAGTTCATTGTAGGAGGAAGTTGTGGTATTGAATTGAGCTGAATCATAGCAAAGTATGAGATGTTATTGCTCAATTTGAAGTTTCTTGATGCGACTGGACTCATCTGCTCTGAGTGAGTGCATCCTGGGGTGTGAATGCATCTATCATGTCCCTCTGCTGTCATGTAATAGAATCCAAATAATGTTTGTAATCATTCACCAAGTTTAAAAAAAAAAAAACGTTCCGCGTTATTTCCAGGCCACGATAACAAACACGAGACACGTTACTACAATCAGGTGACGTCGTGCATATTTGTAATATAATACTGTGTAATATAATATAATATGCAGCATCACAGACGGAAGTTGCGTGCTGGAGCACACGAGCAAGGCGTGCGTTCTCGGGGCCACCTGTCCTACTTCCCTCCCGAGCTCCCCAAAATGAAGAGCCTACTACTTACGTGTAGTGCTGCGGGAAGTGGTGCGTCCCGGCGGTCGGCGTGGACACGCACAAGAGAAGTGCAGTTTGGATGCACAGGAGGCACAGCGCGCCGTACGACGGGGCTCCGATCGCCATTTTCCCCATGAAATATTCAACAAAGTGGGAAAAATAAGCCCAAGGGCCGGGAGGACGCACGCCGACGGAAGGGTGCCGTGGGTTGGTGGGTCTAGGGGGACAAGAGTCTCCTACAGCCGAGCTAAGAATAAACCCAGTCGGGAGAGAGGCGGAGAGGAGGGGGGGAAAGAAAGAAAGTGCGCGCCGGGAGCTGGTGGATGGACGAGAGGGGCTTGAGGACTCTAATGCTGCTATCCGGGAGAGAGAATGTCACTCCTTGGCGGTGGAGATGTGGATGAGGAAGAGGAAGATGCTCCGCTGCCGACGATGATGATGGTGACGATGTGCACCTATTTACGCTTTACTCTCTCCTCCCTCCCTCGCCGCCGCCGCCGTGCATACTCTCTCTCTCTCTCTCTCTCTCTCTCTCTCTCTCTCTCTCTCTCCCCCCTCCACAGCTGGCTCCGGCGAAGCCGACGCGAGAGTCAAGTCAAGTAGGATAGCATGTCAACTGCATCCGGCGGGTAGCATTCAAAATAAAACCTCACACAATGCCGTGATGTTTACTGGAATGAATCTTCTCAAGTCCATTAAAAAGTCATACTTGAAAAATTTGAAGTTGCATTCTAAATAGAAAATATTTTCTAATTTGGAAAAAAATAACAGGGCCCAAACACAAGCTCAATAGAAGCGGTGTCTACCACATTAGACAGGACCTCAGGTGCAGGCTGTGCAAAGAAGCCCCAGAGACAGTACAGCATATCACAGCAGTCTATAAGATGCTGGCAGACAAGGCATATATCGAGCCGCATGACCAGGTAGCAGGAATAGCGTACCGTAACGTCTGTACCAAATATGTACTAGAGGTCTCAGAATCAAGATGGCAGAGACCTCCAAAGGTGGTTGAGAAAAAAAAGGGCAAGATCCTGTTGGACTTCCAGATCCAGAGTAACAAACTTGTGATAGCCAACCAGTCTAAAATAGCGGTGGTGGGTAAACATCAGAAGACGGCAGTCGTGACGGAGACAGCAATTCGTAACACCATCCAGAAAAAAGGAACACAAAAAGCCGGATGAATACCAATGCCTAAGAGAATGAATAGAGAAAATGTGGGTGGTAAAAGCAAAAATGGTGCCACTAGTGATCAGGGCAATGGGGGCAGTTACCCCCAAGCAGGGTGGAAGGCCCCAACAGAGACCAGGAAAAACATCCGACATCTCCGTGCAGTAGAGTGCAATACTGAGGACATCTAAGATCCTCAAGTTCCCAGGCCTCTGGTCAAGGTAAGCAATTGTGCTATTGATTTACTACATTAGTTTGATTTTGTTTTAATATGTAGTTTTATATTTGAGTGAAAATGTCTGACATTTCCAAAATATACCGGTAGATATATTTTTCAAGATAAGTCGTATTTTTCCGAATAATGTTGGAATTTTACAAGATGAATGTTGTATGCACAAGTATAATGTTGCACATTTTCAATCATAAAAATGGTATTTTCACAATAAGAAGTTGTGTATTGTTGAGGTCAGTCAGAATTTCACAAGAAATAAGTTGTATATTTGGACGGCGTCTGATTCCAGTTGTAAGATATCCGATTTGGATGAAATGGAGTGCGAGGGGGAATTAGCAATGTTAGCAACCGTGCTACCGTGCTGTCATCATCTATTGAGGCTGGGCTCTTCACATGTAACATAACAGAAGGGCAGGCCGGGCACGTCTCTCTGTTTCTCATAAACAGGAGGCCCTGAATAAACATAAGCTTATGTTCTGCTCGTACATTTTCGTGGCACCAAATTTCCCCTGGATACAAATCCGATGCTGTTGCCTTTAAGGGCAAACATGGGGGGGGTGGAAGAGATGCACGGAACTCCTGAGCGTAAATCTAATTCAGCATGAAGTCGAGCCCCGCGCATCCCACCCTTTCCAAGACTGGCGCATCGCTACCATTATCAGCTGTTTGTTGATACCATTTAGAAGCCTCCTCTCGAATAGGAGAGAATCCATATGGTGCGTCATCCATTTAAATTGAATGTATTATGAAAAATATCCTTTTTAATTGTGTGCATGCAAATAGTTGGATCACTGTTCTGTACCACAGGCACTGTTCTGCTGCACCAACTCACGAGTGTAAATCAGCAATATGGTGATAAAGTGCTGCTATGGTGAAATTGTGCACTATGTTTTGACTAGGTCTTCAAGTGGGGCTTTTCCCTTCAGACCCTTAAGAACAAGTATCCGCTGCATCACACGAGCTACGCCCCTGGCCTCCATAGAAATGAAACCCATACATTACTTGTTCTTTACAGTATTTGCACGAGAGACATTTTGCTCCATCTTGAACTGTGCTGGCACCACTCAAACCTCGGGATCATTAAATCTAATGCTCACCAAGACACTGATACATAACATTGCCCATTGTAACATGGAACTGGTAACAATTTTCTGTTAAGACTGCAGAAATAGATGCAATACTTCCAATCAATTACTAACAATCCGCAGCAATGTTAAGAAATGCCCCTGGGCACTGAATGAGGAAATATAGTCAACACTATGCGTGCATGTAAGTATTAAGGTGTCCTATTTTTTTTTTTTTTTTTTGCTCCTGCCCTGCGAGTTCAATAATTTAGCTGGAGGACAAAATAGAAATGTTCATGGGAAACAGACACCATGATGTTGACAAATAGCTTTTATTCACCAAATCTGGCAGCCGTATTTCCATGGACAACAAGAGCAAAAAATTGTAAAAACAGAATATTTCTTCACTTCCACTGAGAGAAGTACTCAATGTTTATATTTTATAATTTATCTCTGTCTATTAAAAAAAAAAGTGTTCACAACGGTTTTGTCCCCTCCCCTGACAAGTGAGTCTTTATGCCGTGTGCATGTGAGTGTGCGTGTGTGTGTGTGTGTGTGTGTGTGTGTGTGTGTGTGTGCGTGTGTGTGTGTGTGTGTGTGTATGTGCAAAGTAGCAAAAGAAAGCCACACAGCAATCTGCAGGTTTGCCGCACAGCACTTCTGTCCGCACCCTGACAAGAACGAGGGAAATTGTTTTGGAAGAGACGACAAAGCACGGCAAAGACCTCAGCAGGAGTTCAAAAACAAACCAAAGATCTACGACAGCTGTCCCCCCACCGCCTGTGTACACAGACAACATGCATGCCAAGTCAGAATGCTTGCTGCTCCCCCCCTCCCCCCTCACAGGAAGTGAAATAAAAGAAACCTCCTCCTTCCACTCCCTGGGGGAATCATTTTAGAGAAATACTCAAGTGCAATATGTGCTGATTTTTTTTTAAAAAATGTGAGACACCGCACAATGACAAAAAAATAAATATAAAAATCAACCGTGATTTTACAGCTCTAATTATGTGTGATGTGCTCGACATAACCAACACATCCATTTTCAACACCACTTATCCTGAACAGGATCACTGGGAGTTTCTGGAGCCGATCCCAGCTGACTTCGGGTAGAAGGCAGACGACACCCTGAGCTGATCGCCAGTCAGTCGCCAGGCACATATAGAGACAAACAACCATTCACAGCCACATCCACACTGTCACTGAGTGGGAACCCACAGTGCTAGCACAAAAGTCAGGTGAGTGTACCACAATACCATCAGCGACTATAACCAACAACAGCTCACCTTAAATACAATGTTTCCACCAACAAAGGTGAGTCAGGTATATGCTAGAGTACCAAGACTGACCTGTGAGAGGCAGCATGGTGCCAGAGGGCACCGAGGCTGCTGGAAATTACAGGGATGTACTTTGTGAAATATAGGGTCATTTGTCCAGCAACAGCAGGAGCAGGTCAGTCCTGAATTGGCGATCATTCCATTTCACATCCCAATTAAAAATGATTTTCAGTTATAAATAATGACCAGCTTTTACAATTTTCATTGGAGATCAGTGAGGATAAATCACTCTTAACACACATTACCCCACAGGATAATCCATCCATCCACCAATCCATCCATCCATTATTTGAACCGCTTTATCCTCACGAGGGTCATGGGTGTGTTGGAACCTAGCCCAGCTGTCTTTGCGCAGTAGGTGGGGGACACCATGAACTGGTTGTCAGACAATCGCAGGGCACGCTAGACAAACAACCATCCTTGCTCACAATCAGACCTAGGGACAATATATGTTTTTGGGGTGTGGGAGCAAACCAGAGTACCCGGAGAAAACCCATGCAGACACAGGGAGAACATGCCAACCCCACACAGGAAGACCCAAGACCGGATATGAAACCTGGACCTCTGTGTTAACCCGTCTGCCACCGTGATGCCCACGGCAATTTATGTTTGTGCGTTTGTGGCTGGACTCATGCCCAAAATCAGTACTTGCTATTTTCTTTCACATTACCGAGCATATTCCGAATCAACTGGAGTCGGGTACTTCTCCCACGAAAGAAGGCCAGGGCCTGGAATCAAAACCATGACCTCTGCATTGTGAGGTGGCTGTGCTAACCAGTTGACCACTGTGCCGCCACAGGATAATCCATCAGACTAATCTTTTGGAGCCATCAGGTCTTTGCTGATGGTAAAAAAAATGCTCAAAATAGGCCAATTTATTGGTAAGCGTGTACCCCGCTTCTGTGGGCAACTGCATCCCTCTGAAAAATTCTGTTGTATTGAATTCCTTCCCCAACGCAGAAAAACAGCAATCATTGATGGATTTACTGGCAGTACTTTCCATGGTGACATGACTGATAACAGAAGACTCGAGAAGACTAATGTTGGCGGGCTGACTCACACTGAAGATCTCTGCCGACTCACAGCCACCTTGACTCGCGTCCTTCCATTTAAACAAGCCTTAATCACTCAACTTAGATCCACTGACGCCCTCTCAGTAACATGGATGCAAATTCTGAATTATTATTATTTTGTTTTTAATGTCATGATGGATGAACGGCGGCCCGGTAGTCTGGTGGTTAGCACGTCGACTTCACAGTGCAGGGGTACCGGGTTCAGTTCCAGCTCCGGCCTCCCTGTGTGGAGTTTGTATGTTCTCCCAGGGCCTGCGTGGGTTTCCTCTGGGTACTCCAGTTTCCTCCCACATTCCAAAAACATGCATGGCAGGCTGATTGAACACTCTAAATTGTCCCCCACCTACTGCCCGAAGACAGCTGGGATAGGCTCCAGTACCCACTGCCACCCTGGTGAGGCTAAAGCGGTTCGGAAAATGAATGACTGAATGATGGATGAACATTCTCGAAGGGAATGAGCAGTGTTTCCCATGTGTATGAGCAAAACAAACACATCTCAATCAAGCTTAGCGAGATTTGCAGTGGTGTAATTTTACTTGCAAAGCTTTATGGTCATTACCAGAGACGGCATTACGTCCGTGGAATAGAACAGTCCGTCCGTCTGTCCCGAGCAAACACCCATTTTTGGGACAGAGGACGGAGGACGAGAAGTTTCTTAAAAAGGACGGACTAAGCAAGGACGGGTTTTTATCCGTTCCTTTAGATGTCCCTAACCAGGTAAATTATGTGGTGTCAGGAGGTAAAATAACAACGCCGGAGTGTAGCCAAATACTGTACTGTATTTTCTTAACAGGCTATTAACAGCAGAACCGTTTTCATCCCAACGGTATTTTTATTGTAACACTGCCACCTAGGGTACAGTCAAAGAACATAAAGTACCTACAGACACAAATTTCACTAACGCTCAACTGGGACAGAAGCGCTTTCAAAGGACAAGGGTGGAGGATGATTATTATATGAATAAGGACGAAGGGATGATGACAGAAGGGTACCCAGGTCGTGGACGGAAGACGGAGGGGCAAAATAGGATAAAGTACCCATCTCTGATTATTAGTCATTCTTTGCAGAGGCTGAAGAATATTATATATATGTAAAACTGCCTAAATGTGTTGTAACATGAGATACAAATAATCCAACACGAGTTTTTCGAGATACAAGTCTTCGGGTGAACTTTTTTTTTTTCTTTTTCTTTGCTTCTACTTGCAAGTGCAAATTTGAAATACATGCACTGTATGGTGGCAAGTGACTCAACTCTCTTCAAAACAATCAGCAGTTTGTCATGAATAATTAGTCAAAATGTTTCTTCCTTTGCAGGTGGCTTCCTAATTGGCTATCGTTGTATTTCACATCACAATCACGGTCCATGGCTCGGTCAAATTAGGTGTTGACAACACACAAAAGGATATGCAATTGTAAAAACTGAACAGGTCTAACATTTATAATTCTCGGCCTTGAGTTATCCCTTGAAAATCGAGGTGGAAAAAAAAAATCACTCTTAAACTAGTACCCAAAGGATATTCGCTCAGGATAATCTTTGAGCAGCATCGGGCCTTTAATGACTTTGGTGGGAAAACATGAAAATGTTGCCTAATTATTGGTATGTGTACCCTTGCTTTCCTTTTCGATATGGCAAATTCTCCATGATCTTTGTCCTTTAGCAAAAATCCAAAGGGAAAGGCTTTAAAATGAGGTCCAGTCAGATGTGCTGCATTGTGACAATACAATGTCCAAAATATGACATTTTAGGCAGATTTTTCAACCTTCAAAGTTTCACACCACCCAAACCTATCCAATTAAAGATTAAAAAAACATTAATTCCCATTTTTTCATTTTGCATTTTTGATCCAAACCTAACCTGAATTACGAAAAATTGTCCTTTTTTTGTTAGATTAAAAAATATATATATTATAATAATCCATCATTGGGTTTTTTTTTCTCGCCTCAGCTCGAACCCAAACGGCCAATAAAGCTACCAAAGGACACAAGGAAGATGACCTCGATTGCTGGAATCAGTCACACCATCTCTTCCATATCTTCCCCTTGAATACAAGGGCACGCTGCAGTTGCGAAAAATCCCCTGCATGCCCACGATGCATCTGGCAAAGGAGTGACACTATATCATGCGCTTATTTTTGCATGGAGCACTTGAGAGAAGCATTTAAGTTTGCAGTGAGTGCCGTCGGCTCTCTCTCAAGGGCAACGGGCTCTGTCGTCTGCCGTGAAAATGACACCACTGCCCTGTCCGTACCTCTCTAATCAGAAATCTTAGCATTCGGCGTGCTGACTAGGTGAGGTCTCACTTTTTTGGGTAGAGTCGCAGAACATCAGCGGTGAAGGAGGTTTGGCAAGGAGGCGTAGATGATGGAGGGAAAAGGAAGATAAGCTGCCACGGTCTGTACGTTTAATTGTTTGGGGGTGTGCGGGGTACTGGTAACACCCCCACCCCGCCCCGCCAAGGCCTGCAGAGAGGTCGAACAAGAGCTGATTAATTCAACCTAGCCAGCCCTGTAAGCGGGAGCGAGCGCCAGACAGAGATACAGGGACGAGAGGCCTGTCCTCTTCTGCTTGTCTCCCTCCGGATCGATGGCAGATTGGCAGGTCAATCACTTGAGGACAAATTGAACAGCCAATAAGAGAGACCCGGGGCCGCACAGGCACGCCTCTTGTCCCTTTTTTTCACACCAGTTGTCTGACCAGGCGGGCTTGAGTTTATTGATCCGTGTGTTTTCATCGAGCCAATCCCTTTGGCCCGCGTGATCGATCGGCTCTCATAAAAGTGAATCCTTGGGAAAGCGTTGAGCTTGTCCGCACTCTGATATACACGACATGCAATTTGCGTTCAACCAAATGCTATGGCTTCAATTACAAGCTAGAGGTCAAATTCAGTAAATTTTCTTCCATCTGAAGTACGGAATTTCAAAATGTATAACTTGCTTAAGGCTTGTTTTCACAAGGTATGATACTTCAAAATATGTGTACCTCTGTTTTTAAAGGAGCAGGATGCAGGGACTTGCAGTCAAGGTAGGCAGGAGAGGGAGAGCCTCCCTGTCCCCGCCCCTGCATGTAAAGTTGGAAAAAAAAAATCCCTCATAATTATTACATTCAATGATTTTGTATTTTAGTTATCTGGTCAATGCTTTCCATTGATTTTCTTTTTCAATCCAATGTCAATGATTTCAACATTAAAATGAATAAAACAGCTGAATTTGCGTACTTCCTCTTCATGTACATGGGTGAGAAGAGCACAGAATCAATGCACCTTTTTGTGCCTGAAGTGACTACATGGACTGCATATGATGACATGTTTCAGTCTTATATTTTGAATGATGAAAATTTAATCATTTTGTTGGCCAGAAAAACGAAAGTGATTCATATGGGACAGGGGATTTGAAAAAAGAATCTTTATTTGTCAATGGACGCTCCAGCGTGACAAATATAATTAATCGTTGTCGTCAACTCTGATCAATCAATCATTGTTTCTTTGAATATCCAACTTCCTAGTTGGAGTCCCTGTGGAATGCAATGCTGATCTAAATCAATGCCACACTTTGCCAACATCAACAAGAGGAAAAAAAATTAAAAATCTCCTCTCTCAGTCACACCACGGCGCTCTGCAATCCTCCTTGACTGCAAGACACAAACACAGCCAAGCAGCGATGTTGGGCCGCAAGGCACCCTGGGACTTTTCATGCTCAAATGTCATAGCATTTCATCCTGATGATGATGACTCACTCCCCCTTGCTCTTCGTCTGCATGAAAGAACAACAGCGCCAATTAATGAGGCAACCTCCTCCCGTGTAACAGTGGGACAACAAGCTCTATATCAAACGTTACCGCGAGCAGCGCGTGCCATGCTAGCGTGTTAATATGGAACTATATATATATATATATATATATATATATATATATATATATATATATCCCCCGACTCCACCCCGCAAGTCGAGTGGCTGCAAGTGAAAAACGGAGCAAGACTCAGCCCTCATTGACATGCTCTACTAGAGGCCTAATGGCCCCTGGGTAATGGCCTCTTTGGTCTTCAGGATATTCTCCCTCATGCATGCATCAAAGCCTGGATTGAAGAGGCTACAGTAAAACAAGAGGTGGAGGGAAAGAGACATCAGGGCCACACAGGGAGAGGCTATGAAGGGGCTCATACTTTTGACATTTTAATGGGGGAGGTAAATAATACAATACGCAGTGGTACTTGCGAAATGAGCACTATTCGTTGAGGGAGGAGGAATGCAGTCAATCAGTACATAAAAGCCTTTATCAGGGGACTTATTATTGAAAATGCCTTTTTTAATGGCTTGTATACAAATAGTTTGATCACTGCAGTGCCTGTCCACCTATCAGGTGTGAAATTTAACAATCATGAAAATCTTTTGTTGTCTGCCTTTTTCTGAAAAATATAGCTGTGATGAGCTTTTCTGCACTTCTGGGGCCTAATTTGCATAATTTCACCTCCCTACACGTCCAAGACATGATTATCGAGGCTAAGTGATGATTCAGAGTGACTTTCAAGCGATGGTCGGATTACACTGTCTGAAACACCATCATGCAAAAATACGCAAAGCTCCCACAGGTCAGCCCCACTGCTTTCGTGTTCAAGCCAAAAGATAAGCAGAGCTGCATTGAATTAAGTTGTATGTGCAAATTAGCATTGGCGAATAGCATTCGCTTCTGGTACGCGACTCATACTCGTTTGTTTGGTGAAGTTGTTGATGTAATGGTGATGAATCTGCGTTTAGTACCACGGACACATAGTGTAGTGTATGAAATAGTGCATCCATGAGCAGGGTTGTAGTACTTGAAATTGGACTCGACACAGTTTTTTGTTGTCTCAGACCTCACTGACTTCTTTGCATTTGACAAGCCATTGGACTTGCAAAATATTTAATATCGACTTGGCTGAGTCCAGCTATGTTTTTATATTCCTGAAAATGTCTTCTTTCAAAAGAAACTTGAGATAAAGTTTTTCAGAAAATCAAAATAACCATCTGTGTGGTTAATGTGACCGAGAGCAAACCCTGCCGTGGTAACGTGTTCATGTTCATTCATTGGCTTTGACTTTGGTGCTGATTTGTAGCCACTTGTCACAGTGCCCAAACTCCTCCTCCAATGGGTTATTAAAAAAAAAAAAAAGGATGTTCTTCAGTCACCTGGATGCTGTTTTATTTTGTGAACAGTAGCCTAGTTCTATTCAAGGCACACACCAGCACCTCCTCATCCCATATCCACTCCACCATTCCTGTCTCATTTGCGTTTTCATCACTCATCATCCGTCTTTTCCCCTTTGCTGACCCTTAAGTGCCCCAGGAGAGGCGAGACCATGAAAACCGTGGCCCAAAATTCACCACAGGACCTCCCACCTGCCTGTTCTCTCTGTCCAAAAGCCATCTGCTTGCTCTGCAGAAAGCAGATCTGTCACTACTAACTAATTATCATTCACACAAAAGTGCTCATTGAGACCCTGCCTGTGTTTGCGAAAGTCTTCTCCATATGCTGCTGCTGCAGGAGACACCTGTCTGCATGTCTCTCGCAAAAGAACCTATAAATATCACTACGCGCACACCCAAAACTGTGACCTTGATGCGTCCTGAAATGTTTTGCTAGGATAATTCAAAATACACGTAAATGCTTCAAACCTGCACCACCCAATGAGATCCAATACAAAGGTTGTTCAAGAAAATCTGCCTTTGTGAAGCTAATACTTTAATGCTCAGTTTGTGAGAGAGCCCCTGGCATGATCAACTCACCTGGGTGAAGATCCAGAGCCACTTTCAAGCAAATTACACTGTCTAAAAGAGAATCATACAGATGCAGTGTAATGGGGGATACAATTAAATACCCATGAGGAGTGACTTCAAGGCCAAAAGGTGAGCAGACCTGCACTGAGTTTATGGTAATGGGAGGCATACTCACTAAGGATGTCCCGTCCATTTTTTTCTGCACCCAAGTCCTGTGAAGTAGTTGAGTCACTTAATTTTGAGTATCTGTTATATATCAATACCAAGTGCAATCCAATCGCTTGTTGTTTTGTGTTAGAAAACAACAGTGGCTTGTTTCCTTTCAAAGTCCAGCTATTATTTATTTTATTTTTTTATGTTTCGTGTAGATTGCATGGTGACCGCAGAGGCAGTTGTAAATGCGCTATACAAATGAACTTGAGTTAAAAATTAAGACAAAAATATGTTGTTAGGTCAATACTGAATCACTGAAAATTACATGATCAGACTGGGGCAGCTCTAAACATGTTTGCCTTTTTTTTTTCCCTTCATCTGGTGCTCTCTCAAATGAAGCATGGCCATCACCACGACAAATTGCCGAGTGTGACTGCATCCTTTGTAGATAAGAGTGGCAGGTCCTGACTACATTTCCAGCGTCACTGCCAAGTGAGAAGTGTGCACCCACTCGCCCGTCAGCCCGCCATGCCTTCACTTTAAAGAGCATCTTAATTGCCATTAATACTGTTGATAAGGACTTAATGGGGGAATTAATAGATAACACACTCCGGAGCCTGCTTCTTCACAGACACACTGAGTCAACCATAAACACACACACACACACACACACACACACACACACACACACACACACACACACACACACACACACACACACACACACAAAACTATACTCAGCATATTTTACCACCATGGATGAACTGAATGAGAATTCATGGTGACGGAATCTCAAAGCCTCTGTGAATATAAAATACCAATGGCCATGAAACACATGAACCTACAGATCCGACTTTTATTCAGATATGCCACGCCGAGGTGGAATCTAAATCCTATCAAATGATCCAATCCAAAAAGTTACTCAAGTAAACGTAATGGAAGAGAGGTAGGTCAGTACTACTCGCCTTTGGGGACTGGTTTCATGCTTTGGTCCTGCTATTCTTGTTCTGAGAGCTCCCTGATTGTTGCGATGATGCTCACCACCAAGAAGCAAGGACAGCGGAAAGTGGCCGTCTTTCTAACTGCGGGTCTCTCAAGGCTGTCATGCTGTCAACATCTGTCACATCATGCCACACATGGACAGCTCGTGGATGGGCCCCGCATGTGTGTCTCGCACCACGCTGTGTTAAACCACAAACATCTGTGAACCTTACATTACTCTCCGGCACGTGTGTTTGCATTGTTCACCTGACGGAGACTATTCATTTTCACCCCTTAGCCAGCATGCAGTGTAGCTGCCCCTGCTTTCTCTGTGGTCTGCAGGACGCAATCAATAAAGCACCACATGTTCCGAGGGGAGGAAAAAAGGAAATGGGGGGTGGGGGCACGGAGGAGGGGGGGGGGGGCGCCTAGCCAACCAGGTGAAACACACAGCTGGCCTCTTATTGACAATGCTCCTGAGCAGCTATAATGAAAGCAGCACTGCACGTCTCCCTTTATTCAATTTAATGGTTTTCTTATGGTTCTTTTATCCTGGGCTTAGAAAAGGGTCGCACAATTGCTTATTGCTATTAGTGCTATTATGATCATTAAGTCATTTCAAGTACTTTGTGCACTCTAATTTAATACCTACAACAGGCATTAAAAACAAGGGCAGGAGAGAATTTTTTTTTGTGTGTGGGGGGGGGGGGTTCTGTCGTCCAGTCAGTGTTGTGGTTGACATCTCTCTCTCCATCTTTCTCTATCCTCCTGAGCGGCAGGTTTGGGCTTTTTTCCCAGAAATGTGTTAGATGGATCGAGGGTGGCAGATGCTATCCTGTTCTCCCAGAGGAGACTTCAACACATGTGGAGAGTGGCTAGCCCGGTCATATTAAACACACCATGTGCATCCTGCATGTGACTCTCTCTCTCTCCATGTGTAAAAAAGGAAACAAAAACAAGCATGGAGTGAGACATCCAGTGGCAAATGGTGGGTACTCCAACAGCAAAACAGACATGAATCAGCAAGACTAAACTGATTTCCTGCATTTTTAAGCAATAAGAAAAATCTTTCTATAAAGCGCCCGATACAATATTTATGTAGTGAAAAGTGCATTTATCATCGGGCTCTGCCGACTTCGCATTGTGTGCCTTTGTGTGTGCATATCGGTTTGTTTTGTGTTTATCAGATTGGGGATATTGCTGCAGTATGCCGGCGAATCTTTCTTGCTGTCATAAGAATAGATCTGGCGGGTGATGGCGATCTATCATTTTTGTCAAGCTATCTCTGGCATGACATGGTCTGCTCGTCCCATCGG
The DNA here is from genome assembly GCF_001891065.2 of Hippocampus comes. Taxonomy (NCBI): domain Eukaryota; kingdom Metazoa; phylum Chordata; class Actinopteri; order Syngnathiformes; family Syngnathidae; genus Hippocampus; species Hippocampus comes. The sequence goes on from NW_017805002.1 coordinate 1,060,836, forward strand.
GCTGCACAAATAATTCGACACGCTTTCTATGGAAGGCGTGTTTCACCTTAAGCAAGATGCACACATTGACAATTGGGCCAAGTTTGAGCATCGGGGGCGATTCGTTTTCCCTACTTTGGTTCGTAAAGAAGAGCGGCATTCAGGATCGGGGGAACAGCATCATGAGGCTTATCTCAATTAATCTAATGGCTCAGGAATTAAAAGATCTGCACACATGTAAATAGGCCTCTGCATTCCCTCCACGGTTGTTAGTGGCAAATAATCAAGGCTTTTAGGGTTGGATCCCATAATTATTCCCTTTGATTCTTTCCTTTCCGCAAAAACCAACATTGGGATAAGCTAAGCACATGTCAAGCATGCTAAACTAACAAGCAAAAAAATAAATGGCCCAAAAGTGCACCATCACTGAATCTTACTAAACAAGCTCTCACGCATGCCCATCAAATGTGCTCGAGCATGTGGGTTACATCAGAGATAAACAGGCATTCTTTCTTTTTGAGAAGCTTGCCAAATCTCCAACCACTTTGCTGGAGCCAAACTGAGGGGTGGGACCTGCCAGTGGCATCATAGATGGGAGATTTAAGACCTGAATTGGGGGGAAAAACAAAACATGAATTGGTGTGTTTGTATGTACGTGTGCGCTTTTCAGCCTGTGAATGCTTCTCAACTTCGACTTGCCAATCAATCCATGCGAATGGTACATGCAGCATACTATATGTTAGACAATCCGACCAATTTATCTCAGTAATTAAATTAATGCGTAACCTCTCGCACATATATACAGTGCTGCCCAAAAATGTCACTTAAAAGCTTTACGATCAGATACAAACTCATCCGTAAGGCGTGACAAGCCGTACGTAATCTATCTGAAAAAGTGGAAGTAAAAGAAAAGATGTGAAAATTATGACGTAAGAGGTGATTGTCTGGGGCCACACAATTAAATCCGTGGGATGACTCAATTTGAAGATATGAGCGGACATGCGGGTCACTGATGGTGTAATAGTACACTCGCCTGACTTGTGGGCGGGCAGCGTGGGATCGGTTCCCACTCAGTGACAGTGCGGATGTAGGTGTGAATGGCTGTTTGCCTCTATATGTGCCCCTGCGACTGGCTGGCGACCAGTCCAGGGTGTAGTCTGCCTTCCCCCTGAAGTTATTTGGGATGAGCTCCAACAACTCCCCGCCACCCTGTTCAGGATAAGCGGTGTTGAAAATGGATGGATGGATGTGACATATTAGAAGAGATTTTTAAGCTATTCCACAGGAAGGAAAGCAACAAGTTGGATACTGGAATGTGCTGACAAACAAAGGCTCAAGAACACTGGGACGGTATAACCCCCCCATTCTGTGATACCCTTTGGTCAGTGATGTCAGAATAGACGTTAACGCCTGCATTGTGATGGCTCAAACCTGGTGTGTGATGTCATAAACCAATGGAAATTATGTCATAACCAGAGAGAGCTCAATGTGTCCTTTTCAGTGTTAATGGCGATTATTAATAGTCAATGAGGCGGATAAACGTCCATCCATTTTCCGATCCGCTTCATCCTCACAAGGGTCGTGGGCGTGCTGTAGGCTATCTCAGCTGTCTTCAAGCAGTAGTTGGAGTACACCCTGAACCAGTTGCCAGTCAATCACAGGGCACACACAGACTAACAACCATCCATATTCACACTCATACCTAGGGACAATTTAGAGTGTTCAATCAGCCCGTCATGCATGTTTTTGGAATATGGGAGGAAACCGGCGTACCGGGAGAAAACCCACGCAGGCACTGGAAGAACATGCAAACTCCACACAGGAAGGCTGGAGCCGGGATCGAACCCATGACCGCACTGTGAGGTCGACGTGCTAACCACTCGACTACCGGGCCGCCGCAGATACCCAATATTTCGCGATTTGTTTTCTACAGAATTTTTACAAAATTTCAACAAAATGAAGTGTTGTGTTTATTATTTTACTTTGTTAACTGTTTTGTGAAGCACTTTGTTACAGCTGCAGCTGTTGTGAAAGCGCGATGCAAATCAGGATGTATTATATTGTATTGTTAAGCATTCACACATCTTTGTTTTAATTTCAAATTGAAACAAAAGGTGCAAAGAATTCACAGGGTCAGCAGCATCCCTGCAAAAGCTAAGTGAAAATTTAACAAACCTCGAGGGTGCACCCAATTCGGGTGCCCAGGCACAATAATTTCACGCTGCTGCAACTGAAAAAAAAATTAAAAAAAATAAATAATCGGAGGTCCCACCCCATGGAAGCAAATAATTACTATTGGCGATGTTATTTGTTTTTTTTTCACAATAATTTTGAGTTTTGATTTCGACTTTGGGTCTGGACAATAAATGTTCTCAAAATTACATTACAGTTCGTAAGCGGATATGTAAAGGCAGAGTAACCACTTGAAACCCAGCAATTTCAAAAGTAACCAAGAGAAACAAGATTTTTAAGAGCGAGAACTGATTTGATGGATTGTGTTGACCCGTTAGCAACCCAAACTTCTTCACACCAACGACATTCATCCAGTTGGTGTGTGACAGTTTTCTATTCCTGAAAACAGTCTCTGATCTTCTTACAGAACAGTTCCCTTCGCCCCCAACTGGCTGCTGACTCGCGCTTTTGGGCGCACCTGTGTGAACTCGCACACACTCGTGTCGCTGAAGCTCAATATGACAACACTTCCTTCCTCCTGATTTTCCAGTGTGTGTGTGTGTTTTGTTTGTGCTAAAGTATGCCTTATATTATTCATCGACCGTAAGTCACTGTGACTAGTAGCAGGAATATCTGTCCTGTCAAACCTGGCAGACTGATGAACAGCGTGCGGAAAGCGTCTGTTGCTGACTGGGCTGCAGATAAAGGGAAGCAAATGGCAGGATTTATCACAGGATGAGCATTTTGAAATTAGCCAGCGTGTATTGAAATGGGGCGGGGTTGATTGTAAATTGCGAACGAGGAGAGCATTACTCACCGTATAATCTGTTAAAAATTGCAAATACTGCGGCCAAGACACTGGAAGCAAAATGCCTTCATCTGCTTAACGTGTGTTTAACAAGCGTATTCCTGCTCAGCCAATGAAATGAAATAAAGGGACAGTCATACACTTTTTATCCGCTTTGTCCTTGACTTGTCCAGGGAAAGAGAGGGGTAGATTTTTTTTTCTCCATTTGTGTCTCTGCAGACAGAAGCGGGCGCTCACTATAGCAGAATTTAAAACGGTAAATAAGGCGGGAATGAGCTTTGAGTCTACTGTCATCTCGAGTCTAGTTCTGCCTATCACACAGGATATAAGCAGATAAATCTAAATGGCTTCCATTTGAGGCGGATCACAACAGCTATTGATCAGACAACCTTTTGCGGAGTGGGGGAGGCGAGTGCGAGTTTATTAATTAAGGATTGACAGCCAATTCCCTCCTCTTATTCACCGACGAACACCTCGGGAATCCTGATGAGCCGTGCCCCCGATGCATTTGTCAACGCCAAGCGCCAGTCCGCCAGCAAACACAATGAGAGTGGAAGCGCTATCACACAAACTGGAATGCTGACCCCACCCGGTGCTCATATGGCGTGAACCTGAGCACAATGTGAGATCAGCTGCTTATTCGAGTGGAAAATGACCAGCCAAACCCCCACCCACTATGCTCACATCTTCATTTTCTTGGCCTTTGGTGTCGAGTGACCCCTTGGCATTATGTCATTGCTTTTATATTATTGCTTTTGCTGTAGATTTTACAAACAAAGCTTCAGATTTGAGTGGAATAACTGTAGTGCAGTGGTCTCATATATATATATATATATATATATATATATATATCCACACACACACACACACACACACACACACAGTTCCCAGATGTCACAACTGAAGGTTTCTGAGATTCCTCCGCCAAAATACATAAAGGATGTTCCTTGATGCCCCGAAATGAATGGGGCTTGCACAAAGCCACCGCAGGCAATCCATCATTTTCCATACTGCTTCTTTCTCCTCATTGGGAATGAGTTTGAGCCGAACCCAGCTGACTTTAGGTCAGAGATAGGGTACACCCTGAACTGGTTGCCAGTCAATTGCAGAGCATATATAGAAACAACAACCATTCACTCTCATATTCATGCCAACAAAATAGAATCTCTCGATTAACCTAACACCCATCCATGCATTTTCAAATCCGCTTTTTCGTCACAAGGGTCGCGGAGGGTGCTGGAACCTATCCTAGCTGTCTTCAGGCAGTCGTCGTGGGACACCCTGAACTGGTTGCCAGTCAATTGCAGAGCATATATAGAAACAACAACCATTCACTCTCATATTCATGCCAACAAAATAGAATCTCTCGATTAACCTAACACCCATCCATGCATTTTCAAATCCGCTTTTTCGTCACAAGGGTCGCGGAGGGTGCTGGAACCTATCCTAGCTGTCTTCAGGCAGTCGTCGTGGGACACCCTGAACTGGTTGCCAGCCAATCGCAGTTGTTCATCTAACATATGTGTTTTGGGGTTTTGTTTTGTTTTGTTTTTTAGAAAGCCAGAGTGCATTTAAAAGCCCACGCGAGTATGGGGAAAGCAAACCCACACAGAAAGATCGCAGCTGAGATTCCAACCCCAAACCTCAGGACTGTGAGGAAGATGCGGTGACCACTTGTTAATTTAACCATAGGGACGAGTCTCACTAAGGGAGGCATTTGTTTGTTCACAACAACAACAAAATAAAACATGACCTTCAATTACAGCTCGTCACTTCAGGACATACAGTATTGTCTATTTTCTGAAACAGTGCAGCATTTTAGCTGACCGAGCAAACCATGTCAACCCTCTGACATCATTCGACCACAATGCACTACAAAGACATGGCGACGCCCAACACCTTTGAAAGTTGATTGGCTATCGCGACATAGCAACCACTTGTCCCCACACCTACAGCAGTATCTTCACGGTAGACTCTGATAGAATGCAAGGCTTTTCCACTGATTGGGTTGCTAAAGAATTATAGATTGGCTTTGGACTGTACCTCAGTGCTATAATCCAGCCCCCTGGGCTGCCAGGCTGAGTTGTTCTCCATCAGGCCCCCGCAACATGCGCCGATACGGATCTGATCCCCTGCCCAATTTCATGCCTGCTTTGCCCTCTTCTCCTGCTGCAAAGCATCAATTACTCACACGAAACAAGTTTTGCCACCTTCAGAAACTCCATCCAGACACTACCAAATCAAGCCAAATGGTCAATTTTAACTTCTTGTGCAACTTAACTTTTTCTTAGCACCATGAAACCGTTTAAAGAACACATCATTTTCATCAACAACATCATTGATGGGCTCTGCGAAATAATCAATACATCTTTAGTTGTATCGCGCTTTCACAACGGCTGCAGCTGTAACAAAGTGCTTTACAGAACATTTAATGTAAAATAACATTTTGTTTTTTTTTTGTTTGAAGCAGTTATTGATGAAAGAGGAGAGAATCAGTCTTTTTTCATGGGTGGAGCAGAAATGTCACACACATTTGCTACAAGCTAAGTTTGAAAGTAAACAAAAAGCTGTAGCATCCATTGACGAATACAGAGAGATATGATGTAAGGTGTAATATATAAGAAATGATACAGGACATTATAGGCATAGTGTTTCTCCATCATATCTGTTTACTTGTGGCCTTCCGCCACAAATGAATCTTGGCCGTTACTAAAAGACTTTGTTGCCACCTTTCAATAAGTACTTGTTGTAGTAAGATTCATTGCTGCACAGAAAAGCTCTCTGCTGCTTGCGTGGTCCTTCTGAGACAATCTGAGACAATTTCCAATGCGGTACCTTACTGCAAATGACTTGACTGAAGTATCAAATGTATCACATGGTTCGGGAATCGATCGTGTGGTGGTATCACCTCAAACGCTATTGATCTCTAGGATCACTCCAGCAGGCGTAATGGCTGACTCGTCACTGTCACAGCACAGTGGGTACTGTTTTGGATGTCTCTCTGTGTATTTTCGCATGGAAATGCCACTCCATGTTGGGCAAATTGAAAAGGCCTTCGTGGGAAGTGAACCAACCACAAACATAGTAAGTGAATTTTTATTATTTTTTTTAAATCAAAATTCAGCCTGTGAATGCCACATGACCAGCTCAGATTGGTCGTCACCTAAGCCCTGAGCAACTGTGAGGTAATTTTCATTCGACTGCAAGTAGCAAAATGTCCCCTCCGAGACGGATAGAAACGGGGGAATTTTGTTGCTTAATTCAGATTTCTTCAATGCAATATTAATCTGAATGCTTTGTTTAGACTAATGGGGGCGCATAAAACATATAGTCTAGACTTGACATCCTCTTAGTCTTCAATATCAACCAGTAAAAGAACTACAGATGGAAACTATCCAAAAGCTCATATTAACTTCACATGCAAATGCTCATTAATATACAATGTCCCCTTTTGAATAAATTTAAAAAAAATCGAATAAAAAGTTACCGATATTTAAATAGATGGAATCAGTTTGGAGAGGCAGGAAGTTAACGGTTAATGGCAGAAAAAAAAAGACATTGTGCATTTGAATCCATACTAACTGGGAGAAGCGATTGTGGTGTAAGGAGAATTGTCCCCTCTTTTTTTCACCACAGTCACAAAGAAGTAATACGTTTCAATTTCAGCAAGTCAATAACTGCCTCACCCTTGACCTCCATCTCTACCAGGCTAATCCCAGGTTAATGACGGGACCCCAGCGTGTCATTTAAAGACAGCACAGCAGACAGTAACAAATACACATACTGTAGGCGACTGTACGCTTGCAAACTATTTGTCCTCATTAAGTTCTTCACATCACAGGCATTGCAATGTGCACTATAAACTTGCACAACAGTCTTATCTCAGCGCGGCAAAAAGTGGGCAAAATTTTCTTGAGAAGCCACGAAGCTCAGCAACAGGTCAAGGGGTAATAACACTGACATGTGAAACAAACAAAACCATTTAGGACTTTTATTTTTTTTTTTGGTGCTAAATCTCATAAAGCTCTGTGGACGACATCTTATGGGACGCAAGGGGAAAAAGTGGCCACATTTTGGATTAAAAGTTTGAATTGCAAAACACATTGAATGGAATTCTGAGATGACCTGCATTTTCAACAGTAAAATAACTAGTAACTTGTATTAAAAAAAAAAAAAATCACCTCCAAGTTATAGAATGGCGGATGTGGTGGTAAGTGTCTTTGACACTGAATCTGTAGTATTGCTGAGTTTGAAATAGACTTGTCCAGTTTCACTAAAAACTGAAAACCACTGACTAAATACAACTGATTAACATCGTATAAATTGCTTTTGTAAACATTATTACAGAAAGAAATATCACTGTAAAGAAACCACCGCCTCCACTGCAGGGTTACATTTCACACTGCGCCTGCATTAAGTGAAATCTGTCAAATAGAAAGACCCAATGTAAATATTTTATGGTATTTACGGTATTTGTCTTTAAGGTCTTTGAACACACTTGAAATAATACAAACACAGTTATCCACCAGTTCATCCATCCATTTTCCGATCTGCTTATCCTCACAAGGGTCGCGGGGGGTGCTGGAGCCTATCCCAGCTGACTCCGGGCAGTAGGCGGGGGACACACTGAACCAATTGCCAGCCAATCGCAGGGCACACACAGACGAACAATCATCCACGCTCACACTCACACCTAGGGATAATTTAGATTGTTCAATCAGCCTGCTATGCATGTTTTTGGAATGTGGAAGGAAACCGGAGTACCCAGAGAAAACCCACGCAGGCCCGGGGAGAACATGCAAACTCCACACAGGGAGGCCGGAGCTGGAATTGAACCGGGTACCACTGCACCACTGGTCGACGTGCTAACCACTGGAGCACCGCCCACAAACGCATTTAAAAACATACAATATACGAGAATTCATTCAATACATTTAACAAGCGTTATGCTGTCAATAACATTTACCAATAGTCTCCTCTGACCAGTGGCGGACCCTGAGGGCCAGCAAGGCCTTCTCTGCTGGCCTAAACATTCTCAGAAAAGTAAATTTTCTTTTCTGAGAATAACATAAATTTGTTATTTTATTTTCATAAAATTCATAAAATTATTCTCTGCATTCTTTACGTCATATTATTTCCACTTAGTTGAGTGGCTTTTAAATAACATTGAAAGCCACTCGAAAAATAACTTATTTATTATGGTAGAGTTTTTAACCAATCATATTTCATCTAGCTTGTGTTGCCAGGTTAATTAAACTTGCTCGGGGCCTTCAGATGAAACAGAGCAGGCCCCTGTGCGCTGTAAATGAACGGGCACCGTCAGGTTT
>NW_017805002.1:1070145-1134995 GCF_001891065.2 Hippocampus comes
AATCATCTTTTTATTTTTGACTATCTGTAAATGTAGTTTCCTGCTCTTAATTGTGAATGCATACTTGATGGTTTTAAATGCTCCTGAAATTAAGTGCTGCTTGACGAGCCTATACAGTGTGTTCGTCACTGAAGGCCTAAGGTTGAAATGCACGGCCCGCCACTGCATCTGACCAATAAAAGAGCCAAACATGTCACAGTGGAGCAAGTGAAGCTGTTGGAGTCTACCCTCATACTTTAACTTGTCCAACGTTAAGATGGCAGCCCCATCATCCGACTATCCTGCAGAGAGCCAACAACCCACTCGGGAGAAATTTATTACGTTACTAACCGATCCAAACTGATCCCAAAAAATCTTTAGTACGCCGGCATTTACAGTTCAAAATTTCAAAGTAAAAAACCTATTTCAAAAATCTGATGTGCTTAAAAAAGAGGATTGAATTGTTTTTATTGTATTTTATTTTACGGGTTTAAAACCATGAACATACATTAACATTCAAGATGTTAGAAAATGTCAACTTGCAAGGTTTCTGTATTTGCACATTTTATTGTGAGAAAATGTATTGACTTACATTAAGATTTTAAACCGTTAATTATTCTCGATGAATTATACGGAACATTATTATATTTTTATTTTCAACCAGACTCTTGGTGGAGCATGCTCTGTCTTAACTGCGGAGTCAGAATGCAAAATAAAACTTTCGCGTGTCATGTATTTACAGAAAAATAAGAATGCATCGCAGAAAAACACCATTTCACCCTTATTTCAAAATGTGGCTACGAAACCGCAAAGGCGCAGTGGTGTTGTATTTTGTTGGATATTGATACATCTCTGTTGTGCGGTGAGTAATACTGTGTCTTCTCTCCACACAGAGAGGAGAATAGGAAGAGAAAACAGACTGTATTTACTTGTGTAGTGAGTCATATAAAGCATCCAGCCGGGCAACTTCACATACAATCTCACTGAGTCAACATCACTTAGTGTCAGCGGCCGCGGAAACTAGTTAAGGCTCCATTTGTGCCTCTCTCGCATCTCAGCCCTCCTTGTTGTGGAGCCGACCAGATAAAAATAGGACAGCAACAAGCGTCTGGTTCAAATGCTCCGACATCCAATTAGCTATGGTGAGATAAAATCCGGGGGGTAAAATGGTTTGGGTACAGTACACGGCTGTGCTTGATTGCTTGTGTGTTTTGGTTTTGTTTTGTTTCGTTTTACAAAATCTGGTTATTTTTGGTGATGAATGACATTTAAGAGGTCAGTGGTTACATTCAGAAAGGTAACTGTTGGTTTGACCTGGTTTCAGTGGCATAAAGAAAAAAAAAGATGGAAACTGCTGAAAATACTGTACAAGCACAACAGGTATAATCAATCCTAGCGGATTTATGGATTTTAAAGGTCTGTAATAATATTTAATTATTAATTTTAGCATTACATTAAAACCTGAGATTGGTCAAAAAACTTAAATTGACACAGTAGTAGTGGAGTGCTGTAAAACATTTTAGACCATGACGAAACTAATCAATTTTGCTTTATCTGAATAAAATCAAACGTAATTCAATTTAGTGTTTAGAAATTGTTGTATTATTATTATATGATTATCAATATAATTATTATGAATTGATTTGATTTGTCATCGTTTAATTTGAATTGTATTTTTTTTTCCAATTGAATTTGACTTTGACATTCTTGAATTACATTGGGCAAATTGTTTTATAAAAATTACATTTTATTTATTTATTGATTCTTAGTTGATGTAATACAATTTTATTTTGTATTTTCATTAAAGTTGGGTTTTATTGTTTATTGCAGTATGGTATATTAAAATGTCATCGTATGCAATCCTATTTTAAAATTAGCACATTTTTAAAATCAGTTATTATTGGATTAATTTAAAAATGTGACCATAATTGCAATTATTTTATTTTTATGGTTAGTGAACTTCAATTCAGTCGCCTCTTATTTTGTATTAGGAATGTGTTTTATTGGTTGAATTTTCTGAATTATTTATTGATACAATTCACTTCAACATTTTTCATTTAGTTTTTCTCAATTATAATTAAATTAGATCGTATTCAGCGGCCCGGTGTCCAGTGGTTAGCACGTCGACCTCACAGTGCCGAGGTACCGGGTTCAATTCCAGGTCCGGCCTCCCGGTGTGAAGTTTGCATGTTCTCCCCGGGCTTGTGTGGGTTTTCTCCGGGTACTCCGGTTTCCTCTCACATTCCAAAAACATGCATGGCAGGCTGATTGAACACTCCAAATTGTTGCTAGGTGTGAGTGTGGATGGATGGTTGTCTGTGTTTGCCCTGCGATTGGCTGGCAACTGGTTCGGGTTGTCCCCCGCCTACTGCCCGAAGATGGCTGGGATAGGCTCCAGCACCCCCCGCGACCCTTGTGAGGATAAGCAGATCAGAAAATGAATGAATGAATGGATTGTATTCAACAGAAATTATGTTTTAATAAAAACAAAACAAAACTTTGTAAGAGTCTTAATCTCCACATAAAGGATCCAACATGAATTAAAACACGGTATGGCAAGTGATGTAAACAATGAGCACGTAAACAGCGTCAAATAAAAAGGTGCATTATTTATCCCCTTTCAAATCAGCATGACATTATCTTCCACTGCTTCACATCATAATCATCTCCTCAGTCCAACCAAGCTTCGCATGAAGCACCCTCACTTGAGCGCAAATGACCCAATCCGGCACACGACGCCTGCCGCCGCTGCATTGTTTGTAATTCCTCGACACCATGAAATAGGCCAACTGCTGCCCCTTAATTAAAAACCGCAATCAATTTACCTCTCGCAACAACAAAAAGCAGTCAATTAAATCACACATCTTTCTTTTCAATGACAGTGCAAACAAAACAACAACAAAAAGTCGGGGTGGGAGTTGTGGGGGTGCGGTTGATTGCCTTCTTCTTCTGCTTGGATTTTGCCTCATAATTTGGTAAACAGAGGCTGAGGTGGCGCTCGAGGAGAGAACGGGAGCAAAGGGGATTAAAGAAGCCATCCGCTGGCCGTCTATCAACGACAGCCAGGCCCCTTCATTTGATGCCGTAATTAACATGGCGGATCTCAAGGCACTTCCTCGGATGTGTACACAGGAGTTGTTGATGATAAACACAAGATGATGCTACAAGGAGGAGAGGCATGATCCCTTAGCCCTTATATATATATATATAGCAACCATGACAGAAGTGCAGGCACCACCTTTGCTCCTGAGCTGTTTCTAGTGCAAATCGATTTCATTTTTGTTTCTTTGCTTTGCGTCGCGATGTCAAAAGTGGACAGTTGCCTGATTGTTATTGTCTATTTGCTGCGCCATTGTGCTGAGCAACCATGACAGAAGTGCATCCCACACTTTTGTTCCTGAGCTGTTTCTAGTGCAACAGTTATCATTTTTGTTTCTTTATTCAGTGTGGTTATGTCAAAAGTGGACAGTTGCCTTATTGTTATTGTCATATTGATCCTGTATTGTGCCGAGTCGGGTGTGTCCGGGGGGGTGTCTGTGTCCGAACAGTACATCCTCAGGGGGTTTCTGGGAGCGGTGGTGGGGGAAGGACGGCGGGGTTTCTAATTTTGAGGTTTCATTGTACACAAGTTTTTGTTTTTTTTTCCAGCGGTTTACCTCCACCTCCTCTTTGTCTTCGGCTCAGCAATAGAGCACAGGGCCCCTGTGACCGTGCAGTCTTAATGGCATGCTGATGAGGTCAAAGAGAGAGGGGAGTCGGGTTAATTGGGAGCCGCTGCACAAATCTCAGGTTGAATGATGATTACAAATGTGAACAGAGGAGGGGAAATAACAAAAGATAAATATAGCTTCCAGCCAAGCTCCACAAGTATGTGGAGCAGTGTGACGACAGCGCCAAAATCTTCCCTGGGGACAGTTGCGTTCAGAATTAAGTTAGGGTAGCGGACCAGATATAAGGAGTGACAAGTTATCTCCTCCAGCTGTCCAGACAAAAGGTGATAGATAAGAGTCTTCTGTGGCTTGCAAGATCTGACCGTACAAGTTGAAATGGCAATCATTATACAGTACATAACAAAAGTATCCAGACAGAATTTTATTCCGCAAAACAAACATGCAGACGTTCCTATGAACGGCGCCTCAACGTGACTCCTGAAATCAGCCACTGTCAAGAAGCAAAGGTTGCTTTTTTTTTTCCCCTTCCCTCACAAATTCCTCCTTGTGAGATTGTGCTATCGGCTTGCTCAGAGGTGCTTGCAGAATCCGAAGAACACCTGTAAACACTGCGCGCTGCTTCCCAGTGGAGACCTTATCAGTGAGAGGGGTTTTACAGCCCGGTCCTGCAGGTCAGACAGGTGAAAATAAGGAAAAAGTGCTGTGGGAAAAGGCCTTATTGGGGCTGGCGTGCTGTGGGTTTTTAGTTTGGAGTCCAGCGAGTTTTCACGAGCCGCGCCGCAACCCTGTCTTGAGTGTTACCTCAAATCAGAGGAGAACGGCTTCGAGTCGCTTCTCGCCTCCCCTGATGTGTACCGCTCTCCCTGCCCACATCGCTCCTCTCGCAGAGCGGAACACGTATAATTGCAGTGTGCAACAGTGTGCACCTTAGAGGAAATAATTAGCACTATAAAAAGAGCAATTACTAACCTGGCAGAGAGTTGCAGAGGATTTTATTGCTTCTGCCAGCGACGTCTGCTCAAATGCCGCTCTTTGTTATGTTTGACTAATGGTTTCTTTTGAAGTTGGTGGGGGGGGGGCACATTCGACGTCTGGTTTGTGCCCACGCCAAAACAACAGCTTGAGCTGTTAGCAGGGCTGAAGGTTTGCATGAATGTGACTTTTGCAGGGGAATTCATTCATTCATTCATTCTAAACGAGGTTCACCTCAATCCGATCCATATTCTTGTTTGGTTAGCTCCAGTGTCCCATCGATCCCAGTTGTATGTTATGCTTCATGGCTTGCCAGAGTGACTGTCACCATGCTGGGATGCGAAAGGGGCGCATTGCTTATGGAATTTCTCCCAACGGAGAAATGATTTCTCAAGAAAAGAGTATGTTGTCTCTGTTCTCAGAGCTGAGCAAAATCAAAAGGCGGCAGCAGTTGCATGCTGCAAGGCTTCAGGCCAAAGTGAGATAAAGCATTGGTTCATAGGCAACAATTATACTCCTGTTGTCAGGGCCAGAATATAATGAGAGAAGTTATAAGTGACAATTATTGCTACGTGAAGCATAATAAAGCTATCACATATTCGTATAGTCAAGTCATTCACTGTGAAAACTATGCCTGGCATAACAATCACACACTTGTCTGCTAAAAACAATATGTCCCAAAACTGTCCTGTATTGGGTAGGGCTGGACAATTAATCGAAATTCTATTTTGATTTCGATCTTGCCTTCACGTGATCTTAAAAATGGGGGCGTGTGTGTTTGCAAGTTCCTGTGTTTTGTCAGCACTCTCAATGTGCCGTATTGTTTCTATACTAAGCAGGTGACATCTATGTGATTCAGCGCTCCCTGAGCATGCTGTCAGATTTTAATGACATCCCATTTAGAGTTTACTGTAAAACTAAACACACAACTAAAACAGTTACTCACAACGTATGTTTAAATACAAGACATTCTTCATTTTAGAAATATCACCAGTACTCATGCTCGCAGTCAATGTTCAATCCCATTGACAGGTTAACCTTGTAGGCGCCTTTTCCATTGTTGGTCACTCTCTTTGGAATGACCACCCACTGAACATTCGGCAAGCCCCCTCACTGCCCATCTTTAAAACTCGTCTCAAAACTCATTAGTTTTCTTTGGCATTTGACTCAGCATGACTCAGACTTAGTTTTACTGTTTTGTCCTTTCTACTGTCGTCATTATTAATTTATTGTTTTATTGTTGAATATATGATATTTGCTCCATGTAAAGCACTTTGTATAGAGCGATGATTGTTTTAAAGTGCTCTATAGATACAGTTGAGTTCAGTGTTTTAGGCACAATGTAGAGAGGAAAATCCAACGGACTCTCCGAGCAATGACTTCCATAAATTCAGACTTAGCGACTGCCAGTCTGTAAAGGTTGAGATGTTGGGCCTGAGCGTGGATGCGGCGTCCTTTGGTGACAAAGTGATTCTCAACCCAGTGTTTTATGTGGCGGGCATCTACATGCCCTAACCATTATGGCTGCAGGTAGCAGCGAGGTTTCTGTCCACCTGTGGACCTAGCGGGGGCACAACAACGGATAGAGGCCAGTACATCAGGAATAAAACACCGCGTAGCAAGGAAGAAGCGGTCCACTTCCTCTGCTAGAGCTAGGGCTTAAGTAATTGTAGTATTGACGAGAGCTGTCTGAACATGCCGCGACATGTGGCAGAGAAACAGCTCAATAAAAAAGTAAATTAGGCTCTTCACTGCCAAGGAGGTTTAGCATCACCTCCACAAGCTCAGGAGGCTGACTGTCTGGCAACCCATTTATAGCAAAAAGTCGTCTGGCTTGTTCTGACCGTGATAGTTCGAAGGTCTTGAGGAGATGAGGCTTGAACGCCGCATATTTATGGGCCGTGATAAACCCCACCACTTTTGCCGCGGTGACGACCCCAAGCATCGAGGCGACGTAATGTTAGTGCGTGTCATCATCAACTATGCTGCAAGAGGGCGAATTCTGAGCCTCTGTCTGCGTCAACCGGGCTTCCAAAACTCCGGCAGCTTGAGAATGACGTTATTTGCCATGTTCGATTCATTCACTGTCACTTGAGACCTGACGATGGCGCCACCAGTATGGCGCGGAGGAAAAGAAAATGCAGATGTCTCACAAAACAATGAACTGAAAATTACTTTTTTACTGAAACAGGTAGTTTTTACCCCGTCCCGAACACAGCCCTCAACTATCAGTTCCATGGGGGCGATTATGCCAACAAGCACAGCAGTCAACTATTTAACTTCCTCATTGGCATCATACTACTGCATCACAGTTTCTAAATTAACATCCCACATTCTGGTGGAATATTGACATCCATTTGACAGATTGGATCTTCTCATTTTGTTAGCAAACACTTTTGGCATTTAAATGGCAAGATACTTAATGGGATGAGACAAAACGCTGTAAAATCTCCTTTTTGAAAATTGGAGCTACTGGATTTAATTCTTGTCTTGATGTAATGCTCTTAATCCTGTTAACTAATGTGGAGTACACGTGTTTACACATGCATGTGTATGAACAAGCATCTCACTTGTGTGTTTTCGCACGTGTGTGTGTGTGTGTGTGTGTGTGTGTGTGTGTGTGTGTGTGTGTGTGTGTGTGTGTGTGTGTGTGTGTGTGTGCATCCGCGCGCATGTTTCCTCCCCTAACTAGGTTTGCTGGGGTAAATTGAGTGTGTGACTAAATATAATTCACTCTCGCAGCAGCCCCATTTCCCTCGGCCCGCCTGCTTGGTCACACTGATTCAACGGGCCGGCAGCAGCACAAAATCCATACCAATAAATATCTCCTCCAAGGGGCTCGTGTGTCCCGTCAACCGGTGGGGATGCCTTTGGCAGACACCGACTCATAGTCGGTTAACCACGGAAAGAAGCCCCCCGATTCCTTCATTACCCCCTTTAGAATGATCTCCGTCGTCTTCTTTGCCCTCTGTACATTGCAGTTTATTTCACAATACTCTATCCTGACATCCATGTGACATCGCCGTCCAAACACAATGGCGTGAATTTGGAGTTATGGAGTTTTTGCAGCCATGTTAGCTTCCACTCTTCTGGGAGGATTTTCCACCAGATTTGGGGAGTGTGTCTATTGGAAGTTTTGGAACAATATACATTGTAGTTTATCACAAAGATGTTTGATGAGGTTAATTCCAGGTCAAAGCGGACATATGTAAAATTTTGTACAAATACAGCGGTTGAGTGATATTAAGGTATCTGGGAACTGTTTTTGAAATGAGAAAATCGAATAACATACATATAGTGTCAGTATAGCATGTCTCCTTTCGGTGTGTGATGCATCCATCAATGCATGAGGGCACACGGCCTATTCAAGCGAGTGATAATATTTGACTAAATACGTTTTATGTGACCTACATAATACGGTACTGCTCCAGCTCCAGCTCACTGCCACCTTAATGAGGACAAGCGCCACAGAAATCAGAAAAACTTCACTCACAAAACAAGAATTAGAATAGAATTGCAAACCAAACAAGTCCATGTTATTACAGACTTGTTGAGCCCCACCACACCTGACATTGTCGAAGCAAACCCAAAGCGCGCCAAAGCGAGATGTGAGTGGCTTAACAATCTCTGTGCTTTGGCAGCAAGGCTCTCCCTCTCCTTACATGGCCGGAAGATCGCTCAGAGGCTTCATTCAAATCCACATTGGAGATTACAGTTTAGCACAACATTATCACTGCTGATTAGCAGGGGATTGCAGCCAGGGCCAAGATTTCTGCTTGGCGTCGCCTTTGTCGTCTTAAGATATTTTGCAAGCGTGATGAGCTGCGGACGCAGTGCCTCTGAGAGGTGTTAAGTGATTGCAAACGAGCGGAATTGTGCAGTGGCCGAATAGTGGCTGTGCTTTTCCACCTTTTACGCTCAATCCGTTTTGAATAATCCACCCAACTGTTGCCGTTTTAAAACCTTTACTCAATGTGTTTAAGTCACATTACCGTCACATTCCTAACTGGCTTACAAGTTTAAAAAGAAGTTCACATCGGTTAATATTGAGCCGTATAGTAACAGACATGGGCGTCATTAGGCCTATTTTAGGGAGGCTTCAGCCTCCCTAAAAATGTCTTTAGCCCCCCTAAATAATTTCATTGCATTATTTAAAAAAAAGTATTATTTATTTTTCCTGTACGTTTGCTAATATATTGCATCAAATTCAATGTAATGCGGCCATTTTAAATTATATTTCGAGAACCTGCCATTATTGTAATGTTAAATCTCCCAGGTTTCCTGAACGCAACAGGTGTTGCGTTAGCATTTGACGTGTCTGTCACCATCGCCACATCAAATGCTAACGCAACAACTGACAGTTCATTGCCGAAAGTCAGATTGAGTCGACAGCATGGATATTCGACAGTTTATTAGAAAGGTAAATTAAGTATTCAATGCATCCATGCTGGTAAAACTAGTGACTATAGTCCGCTAAAATATCTCCAGTAACAGCAGAAACTGCACTGTAACAAGTGTTCACTTTTGGATAAATTAAGGTGGTGCCTAATAAAAATTAAGCAACATTTTGTAATTAAATACATAAATTTTCATTACACCAACTCTTTGAGGCAACACCTATTGAGATTTTGACCTATATAAAATAAATAACCTGCTGGACAGGTGAGTCTATCAGATCTCAAGGCTAATTTTACTTGCAAGGCTGTTCCCAAAATGCAATCGGAGCTTACAGTAAGTATTGAGCAGCAAACTTGTGTTTTTCCAAAGTGATGAAGCTTTTGCATCTCATTGTACTAACTTAAATTGCATATCACGGCAGACATCTCAAAATACATAGTCTTCTGGGGGCTAAGCATATATTAATACATTTTGGTAGAGAGGAATATAGGCCTACTGTCATATAGGTTATGTTATCGGGCATCCTTCTAATTCCCTTGAACAACCAAGATTGAACTTTTGAACTCTTTATAATTTCTATTATCTAGTCCAGTTAAAGTCCAGGGGAGGAAGCCCCATCATAGTAAAGAGGATACTAATGTGATGTGTGTAGTTCTTCATAGCCTCTTCATTTTGCTCTCAAAGTGCACGGAATTTATGGATTTTTAACAGAATGTAGAAAAAAATTCTCCCGGGGGGGGCATGCCCCCGGAACCTCCTAAAGGGGCTGTGTTCCCCTTGGGGCTAAGCCCCCCTTGTTCTTGAAACCTTGTGACGCCCCTGGTAACAGAGAAACATCGTCTTCAAGGTCATATGCTACTTCTGCAGTGGGTAAATGAGGTGCGACTGTTGCAGATAATTTACATAATGCCTAATTTATCGAAACTTTTCTATGCCCATGGCTTGATCAGAAGGACAGCATGAAGATCCAAAGCCACTTTCAAGTGACGATACCTCTTCAGCACTACTGTCAAGAGGCACTATCATGCAGAAAAACTCAAATCATTTTCTGGTACAACAGCCCTGCTATAAAACCAAATGGGAAGCAGAGCTGCATCAACTTTTGTTGAATGCTCAAGTAGGTTCTGGACTGTGCACTCATAAGTAAAAAAACAAAAACAACACATTGCTTGTTTTTTAGCTTTTTACAGAATTTCATAAACATTTATGGCTAAACATATGCCTCTAAAACAGTGCTTCTCAATTATTTTTTTGGTGCACCCCATCAGGAGAATGGAAATATTTCACACACCCCCACAGCGACTATAAATAGTATTTGTCTGACAAATTATTCTAAGTACACCTCAGCATAACATTGTATTCTTATTAAAATGAAGGAAAACACCATAATAAATATAAATCTGCTGAATAACATTATTACAATTGTTCATAGTTCCTACTGTAGTGGATATGCAATTACACTTTATTCCAGTATGGGGAGAGGGAAGGAAAAAAAAAATCATTTTCCCTGGGGTCACACGCAACAAGAGACACCCACCCCACTACGACATCATCAAGACAGCAAAGTACCACAAGAGACCCCATTTTGGGGAGCAACAGGATTTGCACATTTTGACATTTGAGTAATCTGAGCAACATTTTGGGGTAAAACTACATCATTAGATGCTCTGGAGTCCAGACCTCATTTCAGGGAGCACAAATGATTTAACACAGTTTTTTATTTCGTCTTTTGGGACACTTAATGAAGATGAATGCACCCCTGCGAATATATATGCATTGGATGTTACATCAGTTGCGACCATTATGTACCAACTACAAAATATATACAGTACCAAGAATGAGAAGCATGTTATTGGTGACAAACAAAAATTAAAAAACGATGTGCTCACACTCTCTGAGAACTTGCCTGTTGTGATGTCATGACTTGCCATGAGCATTGCGCAGACTTTCTTCAAGTACTGGCCACACTGAAGAGTAATGTTAGCACTAATGCTAGGTGCTAAGACAACATCACGAGTGCTCTGACCTTTCCGCTAATATTCTAAGTTGCCATGGCAATGACCCCAATGCTACTGTGTCAATTCCAAGCCAAAGTTAAATGATTTTGAGTCAGTTATTTTTAGCTTCTATCATCGTTGCTTTAAAACGGACGATTGAATCTGTTTTAGGTCCACTTGCACACATATTGATTGAAGTCTGGTCGAGCATGCCGCAAGTGTGAATGCTTTATGTTTGTGTATGAAGTGTGAGTGATGCAGCAAATTGTTCATTTGAAGTACATCCGATGGGCTCAGGGATGCCATTAGTCACAGTGGGCTCGTTCTCATTAAATGGCCCAGTCGCCATGGCAGCTCCACAAAGCTCCCTCCCGCCACCCCCCAAGCAATTCTTCCCTCAACTCCAGCACACGGGAAGTGACAGGCCAATTAGAAGAGGGCCATTGTGAGATGCAGTCTGCTACGATTACAGCTCCTGCAGGGGGACCGGCATGGGGCCCAAGTGAGAGCCAACTTGGGGGCCAACACCACCGACCTGGATTCTTGGTTCTTACTTCTTCAGATCACCTGTTAAGTAACTCTCATGATGCTACACCTACCAGCCATTTGAAAAACGTTAAAATTTTATGTACAAATGCTGAATACGGTGGCAACTTTACAGATACAGGTTTATAGATCATGAGCAATTCTGGTTATTGCTACTCCCGGTTGAAATTCACAGCAAAACTAAACATAAAACAAGGGGACTTAATTATGTGTATTGAGGTCTTTTGGATTTCAGGGGTCACTCCTTAACACCTTCAATCACTCTGTGGTGGCTTCAGCCATTCATTATGGCACAATTTGCTGGTCAGGCAGCATCTCAGCCCTGGACAGAGAGAGACTGGACTGACTGGTCAGGAGGGCCAGCTTTGCCTTGGGCTGCTCCCTAGACACTCTGGAGGAGGTGGGCAACAGGAACATGCTAGCTAAGCTAACAGCTATGATGGGCAGACCCTCCAACCCCCTCCAGGTGACCCTCCCTGACAGCACTGGGCAGCTCCTTTAGCCAGAGACTGATACACCCGCACTGCAAGAAGGAGAAAACACACCTGAAAACCTGGACTCACCCTCACTCATCCATTTTAAATAGCACAGCCACCTTATGCAGCATATACTGTATGCAGTTGCATATACAGTATGCTTATATCTTGTATTTTATATTGCATTCTGTACTGTGTACAGTTCATTTTTAAATTTATTTTGTGAATGCAAATAGTTTGTCGACTTTTGTCCCTTCAAAATGTTGCTGCTGTAAATTGTGAATTTCTCCATTGTGAGACAAATAAAGGTTTTCTTATCTTTTTAAAACAAACCAAGCTAACATTGTCTTACAAAAGCCCGCCACCTGAATGCTAGCAAACAATGCAAAACACGGCTGTGCAAAACTATCACTTGATGTCTGTTTTATATAAAGCTTTGAATTTGAACATTAGAGTTAGCAACACATGCAGACAGAGCACAAAATATTAGCCGGGATATATTCTTTATCCTCTCCAAAAAAACAAAAAAAGCCGAGACAAAAATAAGTTTAGCACTCCTAAACTTGGAGGAAAAAATAAAATAAAAATTCTCTCACCACTAGTCAGCTGCGACAGGCTGCAGTTGACCTGTGACTGTAACAAGAAGAAAGAAAGAAACTGGAGGAGTGAAAATGTCACTTGCTGTTATAAGGTCCAAAATATGTCTTTAATAGCATGTGACGTTAAAGGTCATGCACACAACATATTTGTGTGACGACAGCTGAGTGACAGGCCACATTGATGACATGATTTTCAAGAGGAGGGTATTCAAGGTCACCTCCAAAACAAGCTGCCTGATAATCTTTTTGTATTGTCCTTCCTCGCTCCCATCCTTGCATGCTCTCAGGCAGAGTGTAAGTTATCTGTGGCTGCGATTGGCACGCCCACGCGGCGCTGTTCACAATCGATTAAGACGCAGTTAGCTCCTCTTAACTGCTTTTTCTTTTTTGCCACCACGTCACAAACTTGGCCCTTGTCTCTGTCCTTTCAAGTTCACGTTCAGAGCTCCTCTTTCCCTCGGTTGCACCAACACTTCCACACAGCCATTAGAGACAAGCTCACGCTCACTCTTTTTTTTTTCTTTGCTTTATTTCTTGCCGTTCCAATTCTTCTTCCCTACCTTGTCCTGTGAAATCACTTTTTTTTTGTCCTCGGGGAAGAAGAAGAAGAGCAAACGGCGAGATAAAGGGAAGATGTTCTTTCATGCCTGCCATCAAATATATGGCCAAAAAATTATAGCAAGTGTCCGCCGTAGTGATGGTGTGCCACGTTATCTTCCCCCTACCACTTGCATTGTTATTATTCATCGGTTGTGCTCTTCTTCACTTCAGGAGTGTGCATTAAAATGCAGTGTCAATGTTAACGCAACAGAAATTGGAGCAGTCTTTAAAAAAAAAAAATGGCAAGGTGAGGAAGTCACAGCATTTATGGATTAATCTGACATTCAGAGACGCAACACAATCAGAGGCTCACTTGCGAATGAGCGCGAATTTGAGTCAGGCACACCCTGGAATGCATCTGCCAAATGTGCAAAATTGTCGCACAGTTCACTTTGATGTTCTAATTGAAGTATGCCAATATATTAATTTATTGTGCACAATGCAACTTATCAAACTTGAGATAAAATGTGATGGAGAAGTTTTCATGTTTAAATGTCATATCTGGAAAGCTGGTGCAAACCAGCATGCAGTGATGCCAAAGTAGCGCTGGCAAAATCGTCTGCACATTTTTGAAATGCAAGAAATAAAAGAAATGATCACAACACATCTATTTCAGAAATTAAATATTAGAACTTGTGAGTGATTTCAAGGCTGACTTGGAGCCAGTCACAAGAAGAAGTCATGCCATATCACCTACGAAAAAAAACAGTTTTAACTGCGTATCTTCTTGCAAATTAGTTATTTCAGTGCACTGCTCCAACTGGTTCTGGCCTTTAAATGCAACATTATGCACAATAAGCAGATGCATCCATCCATCCATCCATCCATCCATTTTCTAATGAACAAATATTCACAAGGGTTGTGGATGTGTTATCCCAACTGTTTTTGGGCAGTAGGCGAGGTACACCCTGAACTGGCTGCCAGCCAATCACCTGGCACACATGGACAAAATGATTCACACTCACAACCACACGAAGGGACAATTTAGAGAGTTCCCTTAACCTCCCATGCATGTTTTTTGCACAAAGCAAAAATATTAAACACATGCAGATTCTGATTGTGTCACCTTTCATGACTGTTGCTGTGTTTTTCATTCCTTTGTTGACACTGTGTTTTGACTCACTAAATACATCAAATAAGCCAAATAGGGAAGTCATTGTCGCACTTACCTCCCAGTACGTGATGACTTTCCAAAACGAAGTAAAGTCAAACTGAATGACAAGTTCGAATGAAAAGTTTTTGCAGAGTTTGACGGGCTAAAAGCGGCCTCACCGGCAGCCATTTGGAGGCAAGTGAAAAGTTCAGAATGCGCCGATTCCGCCGTATCAATCCAGTCTTTTTAATCACATTCCAGATGGAAGCCCGCCTTCATGGAACAAGATCAAATTAAAAAGAGGACGTGTCTTTGTTCTTCTAACAGGCATATCGACATATTGGATTCACTGTGGTTTCAAATAATGTAGAACGCATCACAAATTTTACTTGTATGTTACGAAATGGAGGACTCTATCATACCATCAAATTAGAAAGAACATTTGAGTCAGCATCTCCTGGTTGTGTTTACTACAAACATAACAGTGCATTATCTGCATCTGGCATAATTCTACAATTTATAACATTGAAAAAAGAGACAATTTTAAAGGCACAGCTGTGCATTGCTTGATCAGCAGGTCTAAAGAGGAAATCTGCATTAAATCACGGGAGATGTTAACTGGTCGAAATATGCACAGAACCATATTGACAAATATTCATCCATCTATTATCTTATCCGCTTTATCCACACAAGGGCCGCAGGCATGCTGGAGCCCATCCCAGCTGTCTTTGGACACGGGGTACAGCTTGAACTGGTTGCCAGCCATTCACCAGGCACACAGACGAACAACCATCCGCGCTCAAACTCACATCAAGGGACAATTTAGAGTGTTCCATTAGCTTGTCATGCACGTTTCTGAAATTTGGGAAGAAATGCATGCAAATTCCGTCCAGGAAGCCCGGGACCGGATTCGAACCCACAACCTCTACACTATGAGGTGAACATGCTAACAAGTCCTCCACCGTGCCGTCGATAACTATTCAATTTAAATTCCAATCGTATAGCAAACGACAGCCAGCAACCCAAGACAAAAAACAAAAAAAAATAAAAAGAGAAAAACATGGGTCAAATAAATCGATTAAGTATGATCAATGTTTTTAATTTATAGTTTTGCATGAGGGCTTGATTTTTTTTACTATTATTTTTCTATTTGCAAAAAAGGGAAAAAAAGAACAAATATTGTTGCTGTACTTTGCACTTTTTTATTTACTTTAAAACTTTTTGAGGTCATTTTATTCATCTTATGATTTCTAATGTATTTATTAAAGAACAACCATTAATTTATTTAAGGAACTGCAATTGTGATGTTCCTAATTTTGTAACATGTTTTGGAAATCCTTGCTTTCATTCTTACGATATTGTTGATATTTTGCACTGCACAATCACATTTAGCAAGTTCTAGCAAGGATTTATTTTTGTGGATTGTTTTCTGTTTTACCATGATTTACCTTTTTAACATTTTCTTTTTAAATTCAGTTCATCTTATTGTAAAGTTTTCTTTGTTGGGTTTTTTTGTTCTCTTATTTATTTATTTTTACTGTGACAGATGCTTTGCTTTTCCGTGCATTTTTTTTTTTGATTGAAGGAGTGAAGGATTGTTGACTGGGTGCTACAACAACAACAATCTCCAATGAGACAAAGCTAAACATAATTCGTAAAAGAATGTGCATGTCCAATACTTTGAATTTGCTCACTGACCCTCATTTATTGATTCCAAATTGATGTTAGCGTCAATTTTTTTGCCCACTTGTTTACCGGTGCTGCTTTTAAGGACGTCCTCTCTCTGTCTCTCTCACTGCCGTTTGCTTTTCACGCTCAAAACTACTCGGCTAGGTCTGCAGGCTGAAAAGCTGAGCCTCCATTCTGGGCCGAATGAGCCTATTATTTCTTGCTTGGCTGCTTTCATCTGTTAGTGAATCATTTCGCCATAATCACCTGTCACGGGCGCAAGATGGATTGCCAGATTGAGACATCTCAATGTACGTTGATAAGATAACTGCACATTCTCTGTCGTGTTTTGGCTTCGGTTTTGGCAGCTGCGCCATGGCCACCAAAATCCTGCAGTTCACTGGCTCGCGTGATTCTAACCGACGCCTACACAAGGCCGAGCTGCCAACTGACTTTTGTCCCACTCACCTTTTCAAGATGATTTGTCACATAAAGCAAGAACAGAATTCTAGTTGTCATCTTATAAACTGGGGGACCAGATGTTCTCTTTTCCTGTATGGTTGGCCTTTCATCATAATTCTTTTAGTTTCTGGGAAAATGAATCTATCACCACAAACCATAGTATTATTGATGTTGTTGTTTTATGCCACTGATGTCATCATATTAAAGCATAATAATTTAGGCCCATCCTTTAATATTGAACATTGGCATTAAAATGTTATAATACAATAATAATGGGTGGATTAATGAATAAATAAATACACAGTTCTCTTCAGTTAACCCGGTTTGTAACTTCTCTTATCGGCCATTAGATTTTTATTTTTTTAATGTGTCAAAATGCTGAATTGACGCTTGGTCTTCCCATCTTCCCTTGATTGTTTCATACAAAAAACTTTTTAGTAAGAAGTTCTTGGTTGGATTATCTTTCGTGCAGCCGATTGATGGTCAATCAAGCAAATCATTACATCCAGCAAAAGTGACTGAATCGCTACTTCATTTGTCTTTTAAGCTAAAATCTTTACGTACTAAAACAGCACTTGGTTGGCTCAGTGATTGCTAAGTCTAGTTGTCAATCATTGCACACGTCGTAACGTGTTGGAAGTTTTCTTTATCCAACAGCCTCAAAGAGGAAAAAAAATATAAAACTGCCACAACAGTTATTTGAGCTGACTCCACGTCGATAGAATGCAATCAATCATGAGCGCCGCCCCTGAAATGGCAATAGTCTTGGAAACAGGTGCAGAAACGTTTCCATAGAGGCCGGGCGAGCCAGGGGCCGTCAGTTAGTAACGCTCAACAGCATGCTGGGAAGGGGGGGGTGCGGGGCTACTGAAAGCTTTAAGTCCAGCAGGTGCTCTGGAGGGCGGGGGAGCATGAAGACACTGTGCTAGCCCTCCACTTTAATGTCATTGATCAAAAAGGTTAAAACTGTCTCAAATGAGCAGGTTTGAATCGTGCACTTATTTCAGAACTTAATAGCCCAATGCCGTTTCTTCGGTGTGCTAGATTAGATCAATAAAAGGAATAGTTGCAATGAAAATTAGTCAGCGGTCTCTCATACATTTTCTTCTTGCTTATCATATCCCATACAGCATATGACTCATGGTAGTTTAATGCTGTCTGTTCCCCGCAATCATCACTTGTGACCTCGCCCAGGAACACTGGCGAAATGGAAACAAAAAAAAAAAGAAAAAGGCAGCTTGGGAAAACACTATTCACTACTGCCCCCTGCTGCAAAAACCAAAAACACCACAAGAAGATAAGAAGGTTACTTTGGAAAGCCCATTTGAGCACATTTACTCAATATCCTTGATCTTAAGGTCTGTGTGCTAGTATGCTCTTTATCCTCACGAATAAGAGTATTCGGTGCTTTCGCAGAGCGACTGTTTCTCAATAATAATAAAGGTTGTTTTTCAACGACGAATAATACTCTCAGCCTACCCGGACAACTTTAATTTAAGGTAGATATCGACAGAATGTTCAAACAGTTTTGGTTTTATTGAAATCCATTTTAAGGTCCATTAAATAGTATGCTCTTTGTCCTCACGATTCAATTCGGCACACTAGTAGAAAGACTAGGATGCACGAGTAGAACACTTTTTTTAAATACACTTTTGGCCTACTACTGTAATAGAACGGGAAACTGAATAACAAAAATTTTGCATGAACGCTCAAATTACTCTTTGCCTTCACTAGTAGGACAACGATGCCGTACTAGTAGGACAACTACATGATATTACTAGTGCTCCTGGTGACTAAAATCAAATGCCAAAAATTGTCCTCCTAGTGTGCAGAAATGTCATACAAGTGTGTAGTGTGTGTGTGTGGGGGGGGGTAGTAGTTAGATACAGCCATTCTACTGGTGCATTTTATTTTCTGACTACAGTGAGGACAAAATATGTACTAGTACAAGCTGGATATCAAGGACACAGAACAAATGCTCAATGGTCTGCTGCGTTTGTTTGCGTGCCCTGGGAATCAAGTCAAGACGGAGGCTTCCGTTTTAGTCGCTCATGATAGAAACAAATGTTTATGTAACGCAGATGTACTCACTGCTGTCAAGGACAGCGCTGTGATGAGCGCGGCCTGAGCGAGTCGCCGCCATTGTCACGTCTGTGGCTCCTAACCTGCACTGACAGACACCCTCCCCCAAGTCAGCGTTTTCCCAAACATGTCTGCACATCTCTAATAGTGAGCTCGTATCGCAACGCCATCTCCACTGGCACAAAACAAGTGCTGAGATCGTCATTATGCTGCATGTGAGGGATTGGCGGAAGTACCTCAACGCACGCTGATCATTGGTCAATCGTTTGTATCAATCGGTGCATAAAAGGCTGACATGGACACAAACTGTGAAGTCACTGATCAATCACTGGTGCTTGACATACTTGCACCCAACTTTGTTTTGTTGTTCTGCACGTCAATCATTATGAAAAAAACATGACTGATAAGAATGTTGTCATGGGTTAGCACCAGTGACTGGTTGATTACATCATTTTGACGCCATAGACACTCTTTGGCACCTATCATTAGCTAGGTGACTTGATCTCGGCCTTTATTTTGCTGTGACCTTTCTCTCGCTTTTCCATTTGACTGTTTTCGGGGGCCAAGCGGTTATAACGGACCCGCTTTTCAAAACCATCTCAGAGGTGGTTCTAAAACGCCAAGCATCTGGGGCTGAGCGAGGCCGTGTCATCTCTGTTATCTGATTGGCTGACGCAAGAAGGAAAGCTGCCGCACACACCGATTTCTGGTTCCTCGACAAGCCTCCATAGTAAGTAAAAAAAGATAGATATAAAGAGTATATCCAATAAACATAATAGTGTGTTTAACAACGCGGAACCATACTTTTTTAGTCCTGAGTTTTACCTTTGAGACCTGCACAAAAAAATAATTCTAAAAATTACATTACAGTAGATTTTTTTTTAAAATTCATGTGTACACCGATTTCTGGTTCCTCGACAAGCCTCCATAGTAAGTAAAAAAAGATAGATATAAAGAGTATATCCAATAAACATAGTGTGTTTAACAACGCGGAACCATACTTTTTTAGTCCTGAGTTTTACCTTTGAGACCTGCACAAAAAAATAATTCTAAAAATTACATTACAGTAGATTTTTTTTTAATTAATTCATGTGTGAAACATATTTTATGCCCGTTTTGGATTGACACCATTTGTGAAAGAAACAAGACAAAGCATGTAGGCCTCTACCGTTTCATTTGACAAGTTTATAACGCAGCACTACTGAATGCATTTCTTATTTGATACAGGTCTGTTTAATTTCTCTTCAAAATAAAGTGTTGTATTTTTTTAATAGAATAACTGAAAAAGATCTGTCGTATATTGTGATATAAAATGACCTATATCGTGATAGATCTTTTTTTTCCCCATATCGCCCAGCTCTACTGAGTGGTCAGAAACCAAGAGCAGCTGATGAACTGAGGCCAGCCACCGGGGAGATGTGCGATCGAGGCGGGCGGAGCAGATCGTTAACGTGGCGGGCCGCGCCGTATCACACCGGTGCCGAGGCAAGATAGCCGGTGGCTACCACTCGGACGGCGGACGGGGACCTTTCAAATCCAATCGCGTCGCACATGCCCCCTCCATCTTACCCTGCTGGCGCGCTATCACGGCAGATAACGTGCTCCGCTAAAGGTTACGACTCGCCGTGACATTTGTGTTGGGAGGCAGCAATGCTTGATTCCTGACCACTGATTTCTATTATGAGCTTGTGATGTTTTTTTTTTTTTTAATAATAAAAGTGTATTATGGAAAAGAAGCACAGAGGCATGAACGTCAAACTTAAAATCACATTCTAAATTGAAATATTGCACACCCAGTTGACGGCAGCTTTATTTATCTACAGTAGCCATCTAAACTGGGGCTCAACGATTTTGTGAAATCTATTTATTTTCTTCAATCATGTGATTTCGATTTATTTTGCAATTACTTTTTAGAGGTCCCCTTCCCATGTATTTTTTTTTTAACAAACAAGCAATAAATTATCAGGTTTACACTGAAATAAAGTGAAATCAACCATGAATTCTTATGTACATTTATCATTTACATTCGAGTTAACTTACTGAACACTTTGACTTGCCATGTTTTAAGCATTCACCATGACAATGTCACAAAATTCTATCAAACAAGAGTGGTGTCATAAGCCAAATTAAAATTAACAAATTTGTGGCCAGATCACTCCAACTTTTCATGTTTCATGAAACAATGACACAGTTAATGTTTTGTCCCCATGTGTTCTGTAAAGTGCTTTGTTACAGCTGCAGCTGTTGTTGTGACAGTGCCTCTTTAAAGTCGAATTGTGCCATGCACATACATCCACTGTAGTACATGAAGTACTGCCTCCATGAGTGAAAATGCTTTTGTTGTCTTTACAATCACTCGCTTATTTCTCCAACACTTTGAGCTCTGCCCCTGCAAGAAGGGATACAAGTTGGACTCACAATTACTAATTGGAATTTTGAGGACTGAAGTTTGTTTTCACATCACTTTGGTTTCTGCATTCGGAGGTGACCCTTTATCCAATCGGCAACATCCCCGCTGATTTGACCCTTTTGACTCTCTTTTGTGCCACTTTCCATATAACAAAGGCATGTCTTTTTTTTCCTGCCCATTTGGAGATCCACTTCATTACCCCGACTAATACGGGAAAAAAAATTGTTTGTTCAAACGAACCCAGATGAAATCCCATGAAATAATGAGAAAATGCAGAAATGGATTATAAGCTTGCTGAGGAAATAATTACAAAATGAAAGGGCGTACAGGTTGAGAAACACTTATTCTCCTAGTTATTGATGTATTGAACTGCATTTGTGTCAGTGTCCAATGTCATCAAGATAAGAACAAGGAATACTCACGCATTAGAAAGCATTTTTTCTATTAAGGCAGAGATGCACAAACTGTTCCCTATTAGGGCAATTTTTTTCATAAACTCCTCCAAGGACCATGTTCCAGCTTTGAAAAAAAAAAAAAAAAGGATACAAAACTGCATCACAATATTAGTTTGTGCGCTGAAATTGGCTGGCAACCAATCCAGGGTGTACCCAGCTTCTCTCACCAAAGTTCAGATGGCGTGGGCTGCAGGGATGGTGCGCTACACCAGGGCGAAGGGGTCTATAGCCCTGTCAGAAATCTATGTGGCCCTAGTTTAGTCCTTGCCAGAATTTTATTCATTATTATAAAATATGACGTTATTTTCTCAGCCCCGCATGCATCGGTCAAGCTTCCTTTAGCCCCAGGAAGGAAAAAAAAAAATGGAGCCGTCCCTGGTACAAGCGCTACTGCATATGCATGGATGGCTAATTTAGCCCGTTTCTCACAGAGAGGTGAAGGTTTTCCCGTGTTGGTGCACGGTCCGAATCTTGCTTTTTCGCCAGGGTCCGTTTAAGAAATGTTCACAAATAGATTTTCTGTATTCGCAAATAAATTTTGAACATGTTCAGAATTGGCATGACAAGAAAAACTGTTTGCAAATGTCTTTGCAACCTTGAACAAACTCTGGCAAAAAATAAAAAAATTTAAAAAACTGGCTATGATCGCTAACACTAGCAAGCCTTCACTGCTCTGGGAGACACGGGATTTAAACAAATGTTTTTGCTTGTTTTTACAAAGTAGAATCACATGGCCCACAGGCCAAGGTTTACACACCTCTTGCAATGCAAGATTGATTGGCCGCTGCAATTTTCCGCCTGAGTGGCTTGCGGAAGTAGGCAGAAACCAATGTGTCAGTGCAAGCCTACCTTTCCCTTGTAATGCTTTTCTCTAAGACCTCTGATGGGCTTTTGCCAGTGTGTGTGTGTGTGTGTGTGTGTGTGTGTGTGTGTGTGTGTGTGTGTGTGCACAAGAAATTCCGAACACGCTTGGCAGCCAAATGCAATAAAATCTGTTAGTTTTTATTGGAATACAGTACACACAACCGCCAACAGCAGCCTTATACAATATTATGTAATGATTTTGTTTTTTTCTGAGTTTGAAACAACTTTCAGGTGGTTTTAAAACTTTCATCAAAATACTCCATGAATCAAAAATTACAGAACATTTTACACCAAGGATGAATGATTAATTAATTAATCTGTAGGACAAGACAAATCTTACAATAAATATTAGATTTATTATACATACGTGTTTTAGGCTAATGCACCTTCTATTCATATGAAAGCTAGTTGAATCTACTTCACTTAAGTTGTTCACTTCCAAAACATTTTGCCTTGCAGTCCTTTCAGCAATGAAAACACTTCACAAAACTGGGGCGTAAACATAAATCAGATTATAATAAAATACAATTGTGGTTTTATTTTTTTCAATTTTTCATGTAACAATGATATGTAAACATGTGGACTGCACAATATTTAAAAACATATTACATACATACATCTGCCAACTGACCGAAATTAAGCAGTTTTTTTTTTTACATCCTTTGTGACAAAAAAAATGCATACAACTGTATTGCAATGTCAATTTGAATTTGATTCATTGTTCAACATTCCTTTTCATCCCTATTTCCTTGTCTTGTTGAAATTAGCCTGGTTGAGAGGACGTCCATGACAGATGAGACGCTACAAGCCAAGTGCAAGTTTTGTAGGACAACAAAGGCATTTAACAGACAAGTGCTTCTAGTCGCATTTTCAGTGGAGCAGGCAGCACTTCATCTACTACACTGTGTGTAGGTGGTGCATTGGACATTACAAAGCACAAATACCACCCTTGCCACCCATCGATAACTTCACCAAGCAATGAAGTATGTGCCACTTGTCACTTCCTGTTCATCTGTCAAAACTGAATGCAGCTCTGCTTATCTTTTGGCTTTGAAATGATAGCAGAGGCGTGGCACACATGGAGAGATGTGCGTGTTTTTACATGATGTTTCTGCATGATAAAGCTTCAACCAGTGACAATGGTCAACGTTTACAAGTAGCTTTAGATATTCAACCAGCCTCATTTCCAGGTTTGCTCACATTTACAGAAATGGCGGCTCACATCAGATATGCTTGGTTGTTTCATTTCACACTTGATGGGGCAGCAGACATTCTAGAGACCCAACTATTTGTCAAGAACCAATTAAAATGTACATTTTCTGTAATATGCTCCCTTTAAGAAGAGGTACCTACAGTGCAGTATCTGTATCTACATTAATTCATTCATTTTCCGAACTGCTTTATCCTCACTAGGGTCGCAGGGGGTGCTGGAGCCTATCCCAGCTGTCTTCGGGCAGTAGGCGGGGGACACCCTGAACCGGTTGCCAGCCAATCCCAGGGCACACAGAGACGAACAACCACCCGCGCTCACACTCACACCTGAGGACAATTTGGAGCGTTCACTCAGCCTGCCATACATGTTTTTGGAATGTGGGAGGAAACCGGAGGACCCGGAGAAAACCCACGCAAGCCTGGGGAGAACATGCAAACTCCACACCGGGAGGCCGGAGCTGGAATTGAACCCAGTACTGTGAAGTCGACGTGCCAACCACTCGACTACCGGGCCGCCCTTGTATCTACATTCTATTCCAATTATCTGTTTGATGCATAGTTACATCATCGCAGCAGTCTTCAGTGGCAAAGCGTGTCTGCCATCTTAAACACCTGCAGAGTGACTCCATGCGCATATTCATGGGGATCATCCAAGCTGACCACGACGCAGACACAAACGTTTGCGAATCACGTGAGTGGTGAGAGCGACTCATTTCCTGTGAAGGACGCAGAAGCAAACCGTAACCAAACACTTCTTATCAAAGACATGGCCAGCAAAACTGTCTCTGCAGCCACACACCATGAAGGAGACAAAAGCACAGATGACCTACAGCATGCGGGCTTCAGGCTGCACCATCCAGCCATCATCTGAGCCGCTTATCTTGATGAGGGTTGTGAGTGTATTGGAGCCAATACAAGCTGTCTTCGGGCAGTAGGTGGAGTACACCATGAACTGGACGCCAGCCAATCCCAGGGCACACAGACAAATAACCTTTCACACCCACAATCACACCTCCGGACAATTTAGCAGCAAACTGGAGTGAAAACCCAAGCAGGCACGGGCAGAACACGCAAACTAATACAGGAAGGCCGGAGTACGGAATCGAACAAAATACCTCTGCACTGTGAGGGGGACGTGCTAACCAACCAACGCCCCCCATCCCCCCACACACACACCGTGCCCCTCCTATGGCACCATGCATTTAATATACAGTATTTAACATATTCTATAGAGCAAATTCAGACTCAGCCTAGACAAGAATATCATCTGCATACAATAATATGCCCACATATCACCCACGCATTTTGTCCTCTATTATCTCTCAAGCCGATTCAGTCAGAAATAAAGCAAACGGGGTTCGCAGCCTGTATACATATTAATTGCAACGCAAGCCTCTGGATTTTAATACAAGGTCTGAAATGCTTGATGAAAATTTCCATCAATTCTGTCAGTATAAAAGCAAATAAATCCCCATTTTCCCAAGCAAGCTTTTTTGAAAATCAAACTATGTAAATGTGGATTTACCTTCACCCCATCAAGGTCTTGCAACAGATGTTCCAGAGTGGATATGGTCAATGCAAGATCGACACTTTCCACATTCAATAAGATGTTGTCCCCTTTTAAGATAACATACTGTATTTATATTATTATTTAATATATAAGAATAAACCCTTGAAGACTGTACTGAAGAAATAAATTGCTCTATAGTTGACTGTTATTCTGTGGTCATTTTTTAAATGACTTTGAAATTGGCTTAATGGTGGATTTTAACCAGATATATGGAATTACATTATGCTGAAAACAAAGTTTTGAAGAGATGGAAAAGTTTTGGTGACTTTAGGGCCTCATTTTGAACACCTTTGATTCCAGATGCTTTAGTTAATTTTGCCTTGTCTATAGCCTCTCTGACTTCCTCCATAGAAATGTGACAGTTAAGATAAAATGTATTCTAATTTATTCAGGTTTACCTCCTGCTTGTAGTTTTACTGACATATTTAGGAACACCTCATCAAAATAAAAGAAAAAGTCATTTGCTGAAAATAAATCTGCATATTTCCCCCCATTTACAAACTACTTAATTTGTTATTTTCGATGTATCCATGATTTAATACAATTACCATTGGAATTTTAAGTATTCTCATTGGCCCCAGTATAGGGTAGGTAGTCTTTCCTCTTTTCCAACTCCTCTTTCCAATCTGAAAGATGAGAGCAGAATGGAAACAGCAGGAGTTCAGTTCTAGGAAAAAGGACGAAAATTACTTCGTCAAAAAACTACTTCATTTGTTATTTTCAATCTATCCATTATTTACTACAATTTCCTTTGGAAATTTCAATATTCTTTTCGAGCCCAGTATAGGTAGTCTTTCCTCTTTTTCATCTCCACCTCACAATCCAAAAGAAGAGAGCACAATGGAAACAGCGGGAGTTCAGTTCTCAGAAAAAAGAGGCGAAAATTACTTCCCCAAAAAAGAGGCAAAAAAAAAAAAAAAGGGGGGGGGGGGGTTGTAGGAGCAGAAAATAAGATTGTAAATGCCGAACTGCTTCTCAACCTCTCACGGGAACATCATGTACCTCTGTCTTTATTTCACCTCTTTATATATTTCTTTTTTATTTGAACCCTGTTCTGTTTAAAAGCTACAAAATGTACAAATTGCGGATGGAGTATCTGACCTACATTATCGATGACGCCTCTGACCTTGTGGACGCTTATCCCTTCAATCCCTTGTACCACAGCGCCCCCTAATGCTCAACACGACTTTTACAAAAAGAAAGAAAAAAAAAAGAAAGAAAAGAGCAACCATAGACCACCTAGTTTTTGCGATCTGTTTATTAGTGGATCAGTTATGATAGTCTTGTTTCCTGGGCGAGACTCATAACTGTCAAACAATACCCTCTGTTGATGAACATCACAATTCCCATTAAAAAAAAAAGTCATGGCATAATGCAGAGATTATTTGGTAAATGTCAAATGTTTGTGATGGCTATGTGACGGAAACATTTATATTACAAGTTGAACCCAAT
Source organism: Hippocampus comes (assembly GCF_001891065.2). Lineage (NCBI taxonomy): Eukaryota > Metazoa > Chordata > Actinopteri > Syngnathiformes > Syngnathidae > Hippocampus > Hippocampus comes. The sequence goes on from NW_017805002.1 coordinate 1,096,652, forward strand.
TAAGTATTATTTTGATGAAATAATTCGGGATGGTATGCGATTGCCAGAATGACCATCTGCTCCCTACTTTTTGTGCCCTGTAGACCAGCCCCAGGAGTAGCACACACATGTCTTGGCCATGATGGGCAACAAATGAATCATTCAATAAATAGAAATAGAAATTTAGAAAACGAGTTGCTTTAATCTAAACATATGGTATGTCTTTTTTTATTGACAACAAAAGGCAAAATAATTTTGAATCTGGCCTGTATTTTGTATCTATGACTTCCAAATACTCACTCGGCCACAGTGGTAATATTGTATATGATATTGGAGGACGAGTTAGGACACGCGTTTAGTCCTGTCCGTGGTTGTGATGCCTTTACCTTGGACAATGTGTTTGGCTGCACTACAGCACCCTCATGTGGTGGTCAATAATTCTACACAATGAAGACTTACGACCGTGTGATTTAATTATCGCTGGAAAGGCCACAGTAAGCAATAATGTGATGACAAAATATTTAACATCTTTTTAATTATCAAGTCTTCTTCCGACTCCTTTTTTTAAAAGGTGTGCCAAATCCCCAAGTCATTTTCTTTTCAATGTACAGAGACCAAGTATTTCATTGTCTGTAGTTCAATGTAGGTCTGTTTCATTGCTTTGAAAGAAAAGAGTGAATGGAAAATATTTGAACAATTCCACATTACTTGCATTATTAGATTTATCATCAAGGCATACAAATTAGTTTACCAGTGCCACATCAAATACGGCGAACAAAGTCACGCGAGAAAACAATGAGTGAACATACATATGGTGGTGTCTAGAATGTGTATGCTGACACGTTCACTACAATACATAAATATTTTATATTATATTTATGTATTCGGTGTCTAGAATGTGTATGCTGACACGTTCACAATACATAAATATTTTATATTATATTTATGTATTTGTACATTTTTTTCCAGGTTGGATCTATGTATTATCAGTCGTTTTAACGCCTCACCAATTTAATAGTGCATACTGGCATGAAGATTAGTTCATGTTTGACCAGTGACCAGCTTAATCGTGAAGAAAACGTACCTTACTTTTGACAGTGGTTGAAGTTAGATGTCGCTGTTTTCTTGTTATCTTTGAGCTGCATGTTTCCGTCCTTTCCACCTCCGATTCAAAAAAAAAAAATTCTTGAATGTTGCTTTCAAATGTCGTCGAATCCCTTTGGGGGTCTCCCCAGTTACTCCATGAGTTGACCTCTGTACTCTGCCTCACGGCGCTGTTGTGGGTCGCCAAGTCTGCACGAGGAAAAAAAAAGTAACTTTTTTTTTTCCAAAAGATAACACTTTCCTTCATTTGTAGTCATTGTGAGCTAGCGTTTTCAAATTATAACGACGAGCTTTAATCACAGTACAGTATATTGTAAGTGTATTTCCACCGATGTTGTGGCACCCTCACAATCCTGCGTATGGCAGAATTTAAAATCTATAATACTACTACGACTACTACTACCAACAATAATTATTATTATTCTAGGTTAATAAATCCACAAAAACTTCCTTACACACAAAACGTGTAAAATGGACTTTTGTATCAAGGGAGAAAAAACACAAAAAAACTAAAAATACCAAAACACGACAAAAATACAAATTAAAGATACGACTCGAACCAGAAGAGTCCTTGAGCAGCCACTAGATGTCAGTGTCGTCCTGTGTTAAGGTACTTGGGCTACATTATAATCACTTCGGAGTTGAACTAGAAAAGGAAAAGACTGCGAGCGTCGTAGGTGAGGAGAGGAATTTTAATTATAAGCACTCCAAGTTCTAGTCAGCACGCGGGAAGCACTCTTGGTGTATTTATTTATTTACCAGCTGGATGATTTCTAATAGAGCATCCTGTCTTAATCGTATTAACAGTGTTGATTTGTTAATTTGAAATATTAACCCTGATTTGACACCCTACTTTGAAAGCCTAACCCGTCCTTGAAATCTTAAATTCAAACACCAACCCAGGGCTTGAAACACTATCTTCAACTTTAATCGTATCTTGAAACCCTGAATTAAAGCCAAACCATGCTTTAAAACCTTAAATCAAAACCTTAACCCTACTCAAAACCCTAACACATTTGAAATCCTGACTTCAAAACCAAACACTATCTTGAAACCCCAACTCTTGCTCAAGCCTTGAATTGAAATCTTAAACCGTGGATTAAAACCTGATCTTGAAAAATTAACCTCGTGTTCAAACCCTAATTCGAAAGCCTAGCATTTGTTTCAAAAAACAACATAGGCCCGACACCGTCAATTCACACTAACTGGAAACCTTAACTCTGGCTTCAAACCCTAATACTTTTTGTATCCCCAACCCAGGCCTGAAACCCCAATTTGAAACCCCAATTTAAAGCCTTAACCCTAGCTTCAAACTCCACTTTGAAACTCTAAGGCAGTGGTCTCAAACTCTGGTCCTCGAGGGCCGCTTCCCCAAGGCCTAAACTCTACTTCAAAACACAAACCTAGGGTTAAAAAAAAGCAAAAAACAAATTTGAAAACATATTTTGAAAATCATTTCCGGTGTTGAAATCCTAACTGGAAAACTTAATGCTGGTTTGACTCCAAACTTTGAAACCCAATCCTTATTGATAAACCTAAACGAGGCTTTAAACCTTAATTTGAATTTCAACCCTTACTTGAAACGTTAAACCGGGCTGAAAAATCCTTACTATGGTTTGAAACATTCGTTTTGGAATAACCTTGCCTGAAACCCCTAATTTGAAACCCTAATTTGAAGTCTCAACCCTGGTTTGAAACCCTAATGCTGTTGAGATTAGAAATACATTTGAATTCACATTCTGTTTACAATTAACCTTTTTGGGTTGTACACGCATTGTGCCACAACTGTAAATAACATTCAATACTTCATATGCTGTCTAAGCCTTCCTTTTGCAACACACTGAACATGTTATTACTTGCCATTTGCCGGGGTTCACGTATGGAGTAACAAGGCTTGTTGCAGCCGACATTCATCAAGAGGCGCTAAATAAAAAGCAGGCGAGTGTCCAGATGTGCCTGTGGATGTCATGGAGGAATAGAACAGAGCAGATGGCCCACTCAGGCTCAGATTAGATGATGTGGGAGGGGTTGCGTGTCTGCTGGGAACGGGAGGGGGCGAGTAGAGAGAGTGTGTGTGTGTGTGTGTGTGTGTGTGTGTGTGTGTGTGTGTGTGTGTGTGTGTGTGCTCACGCACGCGCTGGTTTATCAGACTAGTCCACATCTGCTCAGATTGTCCAAGGAATCAGCAAGGAGGTGTAGAGTATTTGATTGCAGAAAAATAAATAGATAAAAGATGAGGGGACGACTAGCAATACCTTTTATGTTGAATCAGATTCAAGGACAAGGGTGACTTCATCACCCCAACAAATGTTTCATGACCTCTGATGATTCATGGGAGACCAGGATTAAGACTTCAAGTTGGGGTTTCATATGGTTTAACTACTGGTTTAGGGATTCAAAGTTGGGTTTGAAGATCCTACTACTAGCTGCATGGCAACTAGTTCAGGGTGGCCCCCACCTAGTGCCCCTAGACAGCTGGGATAGGCTCCAGCACAACCGCAACCCTCATGAAGATGAGCAGTTCAGATCATGGAAGGATGGCTGTTTTGAAGCTAGTGTGAAGGTTTGAAGGTTTCAGGCCTGGGTTTGTGTTTTCACCAAGGGTTGGGGTTTGAAATTTAGATTTAAATGCTGGGTCTCAAAGTTCGGTTTGACCATCGGGATAAGGTGTCAAAACCGGGGTTTCAAATTAGGGTTTCAGGCTAAGGTTAGGTGTCAAATTAGGTTTTCAAAGTAGGGTTGGCAGCCAGGATTGAGATGTCATTTTAGGCCTTCAAATTAAGCCTTTGATTTTGGGTTAAATTTTCAAATTAGAATGTAAAATGATGGTTCCAAGCCTGGGTTAGGGTTTCATTCAATGATTGGGCATTTAGGCACATTAATGGTTTCAAGTCTGAGTTTGGCTTTTTCATTGTGAAGACATGCTGAAGTAGAACAATCCATGCCAACCTTTTCACAGGGACTATTTTAAACTGTTCTTTTGCTTCATGTGCTCTTTGCATGATCTTCATGCCAAGTCGGAGGCGCGTGTTGTACATATCCAAGCGTCAACAGTGGCTTGAACGCAGGCCTGTCACCATCTGTCTTTGCAAGCGTAAACGACAACAAAACACGGCCGTTTCCAGTCTTCATTTAGACAGCCTCAACCTTATCCAATTTAAATCTAGGACACATGATACTTATTTTTAGCGTCGGACTAAAATTAAGATTCTCTCTCTCTCTCTGAGTTATACATAGTTTCTTGCCATTGTTGATTATTGCTCTCTTCGTGGCTGCCACCGTCGTAAGTCAGGATTCAACGCGTTTCATCCAGGAACTGAATGAAAACAGACAACTGATGACCACTCAAGGCAACTCATCAATTTATCGCGTTTGTGTGCATTTCGACACGGCCGCCCGTCCAATCCGTGTATGTTCATGTCCTCTTTGACACCATTTCAAGAAGCCTATCGATTTTTACGTAACGTATCTTAGACATCGAAACATGTTATCAATCACAGATCTTCATCAAACCGAAAAACATGGCTATCCTCTGGCAGTGGTGTTCAAAACAATATGCATGGAAAATTAAGAAAAAAATATTTTTTGCAACATGAGCCACATGCTAAAACGAGAGAGAGCCGGTGATAGGTTTCGAGTCAGAGAGACCAAACTTGAGAGAGGGTCAGAAAGAGTGAACAAGAGAATGAAAGGGAACAAGAGAGGCAGAGAGAGAAAGAGCTAGAGTGAGGCAGTGATCTCAAATAAGAATGAGTATCACGGGTGTCATCGTAACAATTGGGAATGATTTTTGAATGTCCGCAATGCACTAGTAGCAGAGCAAGGAAACTCATAAACAGTGATGTCGTTGCAGTACAATACCAAACAGCCACAGGGATGAGCAAACACAAAGCAGATGGCAGAACTTGTATTCGGGGTAGAGAATGCTGAGGTGATTACCAGGAAATCGACGAGTCAGGACTGTTCTGTTCGAGGCAGGGTATTGACTTTGTGAGATCAATCCCCGGCTGGTAAGTCTTGCATGAGGATGAAACAATATTCTGCCAAAGAGTGAAAAAGCAGGAGAGGCTTGAATTTAATGATCACTAATTAGAAGCACCAGGTGTGCCCAGGTGAGCAGAGTGGCTAATGAGGTGGGTGTGGCTGACTGGCAAAGTGGAGCAAGGGAGGGGTGAGTTTGGTAGTGAGGAGGGGGGGGGGGGATCTTAAAGTGAGAGGGGTTGTTCGGGCTTGTGAAAGACAAGCATAGAAATCTGTGAGAAAGTAGGAGGTCACACATTAGGTGTAGGAGATTTTTGTTATCTCCAGAGCATTGGCTCGAATATTATTATTTTTTTTTTTTAAATACATTGCTGCTAATCTTCCTTTCAGAAAATGGAAATATTGCTAGTACAGGGTATGCTGATAAATGCTGACAAAAGTGACAAAAATATAGAATGTAACCGGAGGGAAATGGGTTAAGTGTTAAGGGTTAGGTTGAGCTGATTTCCAAGTTATGGTAGGGATTGTGGTCATGCTTACAGTAGGATTTAGGCATTATAGTACACTTAGTGTACGGTTAAGGGTGAGGGTAACATGATGTAAACTATATATGTTAATGCTACACTCAAATCCAATCAAATTTTAAGGGTGCCGGCAATTGGCTTACTTTGGTGCAGTGGGTGAGTTCAGTTTGCCACCACCATGCACCGATGCTCACAGCTGAACACAGCGTCCCTTATTCAACTCTCATTCCGTCTCCATTTTCACCCATGTTCTCTTGATACAGCCACATTTTCCAACCGGGCAGCCATAAAATGTAGCTATTGCTTTGTGGAACAAGCGTATGTCTCGGGCTTTGCTATTTGAGAGTGGGTGCATTTGATACTGAGTGTCCTTGCAGTATTGAGGTCAAATATGGAGGGATTTTCTCTCTTGGTGAACTCATGCGTGACCTAAATAGATGAGAGGGTGGTTGCATGTGATCTTAGCTGCAAATGCATCGCACTACCACGGATTAGTAGCATGTTTGCTGCATGGGCAAAATGTCAATCTGGTCCGAGCAAAGCAGAGCACCAACTGTTCACTCAAGGCTGATGGTGTCAGCTATGGATGTCATCACATCAAGAGCCTCTCGCACTGCCTGAAAAAGCCTGTAAGAGCCAACGTTTTTCCCACCTTATACCAATAGTGAATGCGAGGGACGAAGTCAACATGACTTCATTTGTTCACTTCTACCTTCGCCCATCATAAATGGACAAACAAGTATTCTTCTCACTGAAACTTTGAATCTTGGATGGGGTTGCGGGTAGGGTAGGGTAGGGTACCCCCAAAAACCCCTGAGTTAGGTAAGGGGGAACAGGCACAGGTCATCATTTTTAATTTTTTTTTTTTTTTTTTTGGTCTAGGTCCTGTGTCAAACATACGGCCAGCGGGCCGGAACCGGCCCCCGAGGGGGTTCGATCAGGCCCGCGGGATAATTTAAAAATCAATACATGCATAAAAGACACGGAATGAATATTTTTAATAAGATGAAATTCATGTATTATCCGCAAGGGGACACACTGTTTTCTCTTTAGTTTGTGAAAGTGTAAAGTAAGTAAAGTGTAGGCAGGGATTACATTTAGATTTCATATGCACATGTGTAAATGGTTTAAAAAAATCCTTTCTTTATAAATCTCGTTTAATCTTAAAATGCATGACTATATTTTTCAATACTAATTACTTGTTCAAGTTTTGTGCCTTTGTACAATCAGTGGGATCAGTTGCAATGCATATACGTGAATGATCAAAGTAAATGCCACCTTTGTCTAAGGAAACCTAAGGTGTTTCATGAAACATTAGGTAAAAGATATGTTCATTAATTTTCAACATTTTCCTCATGTTCTTGTGCCTCGCTATCCCGAAACAAAGGAAAGACATGATATTTTGGTTATTTATAGCAGAGTATGGTATAATGTTAATGGTCCGGCCCACTTGACATCTACCGAGGCCGTATGCGGCCCACAATGTGAAATGAGTTTGACACCCCTAGATTAAAGTGATACTTGAGTAATAGTACAGAAAATAATGTTGGTTCATTAAAGTTAAAGTTACTTTTGCCTTTGAAACACTATAGCCAAACTTTCTCATTTATTCTGACCTGATTCTCTGGCAATATGCCTCTGGACAATCATGCCGTGCTTTTGTGGTTCAAAAAAAGTATTAAAGAACAGTATACTGTATATGTGGAGCCTCAAAACCAGATACAGCGCTACAGTTCTTCCATTGCAGCACAATCGCTTAATTTGCGCGTGTCAGTTGCTAACTGTCATTTTTTTTGCAATGGTCCACTGCGTCGCTTGGGTACGGCTGGACTTGCAGTTAAGAGTTAAATATTTTAGGTTAGAGTTCATGTTTTAGGGTTTGAGTTTGTATTATGATACCAGGTTAAGGATCAGAGTAAAGGATAGGGATAATAATGGGTGTGGAGTTACTCTATTAAGACACATTAGCCTCTGTTTCAGTTGTGCAACCAAAACCCTACCACTCTACATACCGCTCAGAACCCGAATCCCACTGGGAAACCTTGAGCTATTAGTCATATCTTTCCTCGCTAGGCGTTGTCTTACGCTTTCCGACCGACCTGCTGCGTTTATAGGCTAGGTACCAACAGTAACGAGAGACAAACGAACATTACCATTGTGTGATGTTTACATGTATGTACCGCTTCCATCTTTTCATTCAATATTTCTTGCCTTTACCTTTAAGGCTCATTCAGTCACATTCACAAAAGTTCTGAGTAAAGAGCATATGGGTCGAGACCTAGACAAAAAAATGATAATAATGGACGGGTAGCTTCTTAACTTGGATTTGCAGTACTTCCAAAGTTGAATGATTAGATGGTCTGGAGCATCTTTGTCTGTTGTACTGCAATTAACACTGTTCACTTAATGGCGATACATACAATGGGTCCTTGGTTTATTCAGAATACTGTTGCCGTGTAAATGCTTATGTTTAATTCATAATTATAGATGACAGTTTCATCTATTGCAGGTGGGTTTGGACTGTATCCGTGTGATAAACGGCTTCATGATACTTTCTTGACACCAATAACTACTTTTCTACTAGCCAGGGTTTTAGAGGCATCTTAGATCATTACAGAAAGCGTTCAAAGAATATGACCACGTTTTTTTCAGAGAATAGCTGAGGATAGGTTCCACAGAACTAAACACAAATACTTCACTGTACTTTTATATTATTCCTGTATGGCCGTAATTGTGACTACGTATTCTTACGGTGCTGTGCAAACTAGTCCATTGCTCGCTGTTCGTAACCTCGAAACGTCGAAACCCGAGGCCCCCCTGTACAGTCATGAGCTCCATCATATGTTGCAAGCTTTCGTCAATCCGAGCGTGACGACCACCATCATATATCCGCACGATAATGGGAGGAAAGTCACAGGCTGGTTCATGAGGGTGCACGATGCCAGATCCAGTTAGTCGTGGACGCGTGGACGGGGGGAACGGGGTGGTGGGGTGGTGATACGGGTGGAGGCCTCTCGCTCCATGTTCCGGCCTCAGCTTCCAACAGCTCGGGCCCCTGGCTGTGTTGCCGTGACAACCGGATGAGGTAAATGGTTGCAGGAGAATCCTCATTACGAGCTGCACCACGTCCTGCAGTGACACCTCCCGATCATGACGTTGGTCTCTTTTTTTTTTTTTGTTTGCCAAAATGTGTATTGTATGTCGTTGAAAGGCACTAAAACAAGAAGTCAGGAGTGAATTCCTTTATGTTGCAGCACAACTGGTTTCTGCAAAACGGTGATTGCAAAAATTCAGCTGAACATTATGCAAGCAGGTGGCATTAAACGTGTTTTTTTTTTTTTTCTTCTTAAGCCTCTAATTTTCCCAGACGCCCTTTCCCAAAATAGAGCGCCGCTTTGCATAGTCGCAGCGATCACAGTTCTGGGTGAAATAACACACCGTGCTGTGTTTACAGATGAGGCTGAGACTGTGAACTAGCGAGGTTGTGTTGGGGGGGTGGGGGGGGTGGGTTCACTGTTGCTGGATAGTCATTATTCACATTGTATATGTCACATTTGCACTTACATGTAAGCAGGGCATCTTAATATGATATTTATGGCTTGCATTGCAAAATCCCTCTGGAATTGCTGTTTGTTAGTCAATTTGATTTACAGCATACAACACTTTACAAAGAGAGGTCTCACAATGTGTTTTGCTTTGTTTAAAAAAAAAAAAAATACTGAATCACAAAAATAATAGTGGAACTGATCAACTTAGCAATTGGCCCATGGAAGGCTTAAAAAAAAGACACTAGTTTGACTGATTGTCACAAAAATTGGGTCGACATGATTCTCCATTACAGGATTCACGGCAAAGTCTCAAGGCTCCAAAGTGAAAAGTCAATCATGCAGTTTGGTGAAAAGAAATCATTTTAAGCGAATTCCAGGGCTCACACTTGAACTAGACACAACTAAGGAATTTTCCCAAACTAGCACAACCAGAATCAAGTATCCTAGACAGGCAGGCAATGCTAAAGTGCCAAGCTTTTTTGCCTTTGCCATCTCATGGACGAAAAGCACGGGGTCAAAGTTTGATGATCATTTTGAGGATTCACATCCATAAAGGGCTCATGAAAAGAAGAAAAGTGCATATACAAGAGACGAGAAGACAGAAAAAAAAGATTTTATTTTTGTTTTATAACCAAACAACAGAATACAGCTACACACATGACGTGTTTGACATTTCGAAATGCATTCATGTGCAACAACGGCGTCACGGTCGTTGCTGTTTCTAATCTCAATTTGACTCTGACTAGTCATGGCTTGCATTGCAAAATCCCTCTGGAATTGCTGTTTGTTAGTCAATTTGATTTACAGCATACAACACTTTACAAAGAGAGGTCTCACAATGTGTTTTGCTTTGTTTAAAAAAAAAAAAATACTGAATCACAAAAATAATAGTGGAACTGATCAACTTAGCAATTGGCCCATGGAAGGCTTAAAAAAAAGACACTAGTTTGACTGATTGTCACAAAAATTGGGTCGACATGATTCTCCATTACAGGATTCACGGCAAAGTCTCAAGGCTCCAAAGTGAAAAGTCAATCATGCAGTTTGGTGAAAAGAAATCATTTTAAGCGAATTCCAGGGCTCACACTTGAACTAGACACAACTAAGGAATTTTCCCAAACTAGCACAACCAGAATCAAGTATCCTAGACAGGCAGGCAATGCTAAAGTGCCAAGCTTTTTTGCCTTTGCCATCTCATGGACGAAAAGCACGGGGTCAAAGTTTGATGATCATTTTGAGGATTCACATCCATAAAGGGCTCATGAAAAGAAGAAAAGTGCATATACAAGAGACGAGAAGACAGAAAAAAAAGATTTTATTTTTGTTTTATAACCAAACAACAGAATACAGCTACACACATGACGTGTTTGACATTTCGAAATGCATTCATGTGCAACAACGGCGTCACGGTCGTTGCTGTTTCTAATCTCAATTTGACTCTGACTAGTCATCTCTCTAGATGGGGCGTCTTCAATATGCATCTGACAAAACCGTGGACAAGAGGGGCCACTGGGGTCTGCAATGTCAACACTGACCCAGGGGGGCCTGCGGTCTGGCAATAAATAAACACTCCATTCTGAAAGGTTTAATATAAAAATAGACATGAATCTAAGAATAGTTAATGCAGCAGTGCATGCTCTAATGTCCCGGTGTTTGCGAGAAAAAAGAAGTCACGTCATGCGAACCTATGCGTTGAGAGCCAAGAGCTAAGCTAACGTAAGAGTTTGTCAATGCAGCAACTACACAGTAGTTGGAACCCATAATGATATGTATAAAAACAAAGTCCCTGTGTGATTCTTTCCACTACATTGAGGGAAATGTTTGTTGAATGAGAAAATCACACTCAACGTCTCAGGATTTTGATTCCGGAACATGTGAAATAGCTGATTTCATGGCGTTGTATGCTAATCAGCTTTGTGATCTACAAATGTCCCCCACTTTTCTAAGGAGTAAGCAGTGATTGGTTATTGTAATGTCTAAGGGAATGGAAGGTAGTGGAAACAGGTCCATTTTAGCAGTGAGCCTTGTTAGCTAGCCAAACAAAATACATAAAGTCATAAACTTTAAAACTGCAGGAGATAAGCTATAACGAAAAATGCTAGTGCACATCCTTCATAGTTTTGATGGCAGCATTTCCTCATATTAATTGCGACTTGCTGTCTACAGTGAAAAACTTTCTTTTTGGCGCCATATTGGGGAATCTTTGTGTCAAGATACGATGTTGAGTGAGTCGAGGAGCTTCATGTAGAGGTTTGCTGCCATTTTATAGTAATTATAGGCAATTATAAACATTTTAATGTGGAGGCCTTAACAACTCGTTGATTTTCGCTATGTGCAGCAGGGTTCGGGCCCGATCCTCTGTATTTGACAGACATTAGCATTCAATTGTCTCCTTGCAGTGTTTGTGGAAGAAATCAGGATGACATTACAAAGTGCGGTGTATGAGTTGGCATACTGATACTGGGGGAAATGAGGTGTTTTGTGGGGAGCTTATAGGGGGTCCTTAGTCTCGGACAAATCCCAGTTGCTGTGGCCATGTCGTAAACTGAATTTGTGCATAAGTTAGAAAAGTTCATAATTAAAGTAAATGTATGATAAACACTGAGGCCGAAAATATCAAACAATCGAGTGCTAAAACAGGAAGTACTACAGTAACTGTTTGTGTCTTCTTGACCTGAGGACCCCCACACCCCAACCCCCCATAAACATCAAAACAGCTAATTTGATTTTCGAACAGTAGTTTAAATGATTGCTTTCAAGTGATTTTCTTTTACAGAACAGTAAACACACAACAGCTCTTAAGCGGGGTACACACATTGATTTGTAACCACAAAAATTTTTTAAACATGACCCAACACATAACAAAAAAAAAGAAATACATTAAATAATCAGCACCCGTTCTTCGTATAGTCTGTGGTGTACACTCGTTATCCTGCGGGAGACGTGGTTTGGATGGGAGAATTACATTTTCTGTAACCCTCCCAAAATTATTTTTTAAAAATGCTAATAAATGTTCATTGTATGTTTTCTATGAAAAACGTGGAAGGAAATGGGGGAAAAAATACAGGCAAAATGAAAGAAAAAAAAATAGCCAAAAAATTGCCCCCCCAAAATATTTGATAAAAAAACCCAAATTTGCAAGTACATGAATCCGGGGTTGCCCAGCCGCAACCTTCTCAGGTTGAATGTGGTCAAAATTACGATATACCACACACAACAATCGCAGGCCACCTGCCCATGAACCAGCTGTCTGTCATAGTACTACACAATACATCGTAGTACTGTAACCTATAAGAGGCAGCGTGGGGCGATAGGGCATATATGAGTTGAGTAAAATACAAGTTGCGTCCTATTTCTTCCGCTATTGTTGCTTGACATTTATGATTGTCATAACTCATATATGCCCTGCAGCCCCACACTGCCTCTCACAGGTTACTACTATGTATTATGTTGTACTATGACTGTTTTCCATGCTGCTCAGTCATAAAAAACAAACAAAAAAAAAAAAAAACTATTCCACCGTAGGATAATTTTTTGGAGACTTCTGATAATTGGGCCTTTGCTAACTTTAATCCTAAGGGAGGGAAAACGTTCACATTTGGCATGTTCGTCAGTATATGTGTGTACCCTACTGACCCTGTGGTTTTGCCTGTAATGTTGCTTTGTGCTGAGAATGCTTCACCCTCAAGGTGACCACAACTCATTAAAACCAACGAACACCGGCATTCCAGGATCCTTTATTTTTTTTAAATTTTTTTGTGATTGTATGTGTCTTTCCATTCCTTGTGTCGCAATTATTTCCACCTCACTGCAGAATTCTTGAACGCAAACACCAGTAGTCTTGGTTTTGAACATTCCCAAACCAATTAATGCATTCAGGTCACTTTTAATCAGAATGAAAAATGTGGCTGTCATATTTTTGTTAATCACACTTCTCTTCTCCTGTAAACTCTTTAGCTTCATACCTTGGAAGAACGCTTCTAATAATTTTTTTTTTAAAAAAGCACAATAGATCGGCGGTCCCCGTGATAATGATGATGATCTATTAAGTGACTGGTTATAATGGGGACTTTTAAATGAATAGATTTCAGGATGATGTCTAAGGGCCTCAAGTGCCCTGGTAGTAATGTGACAATGATAGCTCAATGAGTTTGAAACACTCACATTGAAAAACAGATAAAAATCCTAAAGGCTCTCTTTACTTCAACCTGATCTTTGGCAGATGAGGACGAAACCAGTTGGAATGGTGTAATTAGGGCTGTCACATAATTAGAGTCACCATTTAAAGTGCATTCATTGACACGATAGTTGTACATGTACTCTTCTTTTATAATACCACATTGTTGTTTTTTTTATGCTCTAATTGTGAGGATTATACTCAGAGCTATTTCATCTTTCTACATCAAGCTAATGAAAGATTATATTCTCTGGCTTCATATGATGATGCTTGTTTTAATTGTGGCACATACATGTGTGTGTGTGTGTGTGTGTGACTATGTAGTATATACCGTGGAATCTGCCTGTCCGCTGTACATGTCCTATTTTCTCGCCTGGTAGAAAAACACAGCTTGAATGACAGGATGTGAGACCAGAGGGGGAAGCGGGGAATTAATATTGAGGTCATTGGTCTGTATGACATCTTTCGGATATTTCGTAGGGTATGATCAGCTTACATTGTCACAGTAACCTTCTGAAAACTTGATCGCGATTGTGTTCACACTTGTTTGAGTCGGTAAAACCGGCTGCATTTCGTTGTCGTCAAGTGTTACAACGCTAACATCCGAACCAAAAAAGCAAACCCAGACCTTTTGAACATGTGGTCTTGGTCCGCTTGTAAGCCAACTAGGGTGAGGTTGAGTTCATTTCACAGGGACCACAGACATGGAGCAGTACGTGTTAAAGGAGAATCCTTGTACATTTGTTCACAATCTAAAACTGTCGAGACTGTCTTCAAGACCCTGTAAAATGTATTCAGAAATTTTGTTTCTGAAAACATTACGCATGTTTTATAATAAAGTGCGAGACACAAGCATGGAGTACAGTGGACCGCCACTATTCGCGAGGATAGGGCCTGGACCGGCCCTCGAGTAGTGAAAATATGTGTTTAATTGATGGCCTAAAAAAATCTTGAAAATTGCTGATAAGTGCAACTGCGAGTTACAGTGTTATCATTACTAGGCCCAAACCTGTTAGCTCATATGCTAGCTGGTGGCTAGCACCCTGTGATGACTTGATGGGATATTCCAGCCGCCAGAGGCTTTCAGTGGATATATTTTGGCGGAAAGACATTAGATGAAGTAGCATCCATTTTTCTGTGTGGTGTGATTTCACACATTTTGCGGACATGCCCACAATATTTGGGAGCAGGAAAAAAGGCTTGATTTGTCGGGATTTTCAAGCCTAATTTTATATGCTTGCTCATTTTTTTAATCATTAAAATTTGGAACGGTGAACACTCTTTTGTGTAGTATTTCAAATTTAGAAGACTTATTTACTTTCACTTTATAGGGACTTTAGCAACATTTATGTAACATGATGCTGTGAAAACTCTTCACAGATCAAGTGTCACAGGATACTTTTTGCCCCCATTTTCAGGCCTCTGCTGTTTTGAAGGGGCGGCCCAAGTTTATGCAAATGAGAGGCTGCTCACCACACCCCTCGCGACTTCGGGGCACCTACTAAGTATGGCTTTTGTTACCAGGGCGTTCCGGGAGCACAGAGTAAGATCAATAATGACAATAAAAGTGTTAATTCTGTTTTCACTCATGGAGGCAGCACTTCATTACCAATTTGCTGAGTTACCCTTGTAGCGGATGTGTGCATGTGGCACATAAAGTGGACGCACTTGAAGGTATTTGTCCAGGTTCATCTCAATAAAATAGAATATCCCAGAAAAGTTAATTTATTTCAGTAGTTCAATTCCAAAAGTGAAACTCTACTGCACATGGCTTATTAAGTGCATCAGAAATAAATTGCAGAAGGCCAATTTTGAGGTAATGTGTCCCCCCAAAAAGAATTAAAAATAAAAATAATTTTGATTGTTTCTATTGTAATGCTCTAATTTCTTGAGATGGTGAATTTTGGGTGTCCATTGGCTGGAAGCTATATTCAACAAAATAATAAAATCATGAAATTTTTCACTCTGCGTGCAGTAAATGTACTGCGTATGCATAATGCAGGTTTCCCTTTTTCGGTTAAGTTTTATCCCATACTCAATTTTTTTGAGACACACCTGTAAATCAGAAATTAAATCCATCGGGCGATGCATCAACTTGTGAAAACAGAAGAAATTTTTGTTTTGACCAATGGATGAAAATGTCACCATCATGCGTCTTGTTTTGACCAGCTGAGTCCTCATCTCTATGATTGGCACAGATGGCATCATGGCGTTGAGTGATAGTTGTCGTTTTTGCAATGTAAATAGTGGTATGCAGATAAAGGGCGTCATAAATAACACGATTATTTAATCAAGCCGATTGTCAACTGAGAAAAATTTTGCCACAGCTGCAAATCACCCCACGAAACACACTGTTGCTTTGCGATTGGTCCGCCCCATCAGTGATATCGCGGCCTCGGCACAAACACCGCGAGACTTCAGCTTGCTGGCAAGGTGATGAACTCTCAACTGCTTTGGAAAATTTGAGTCTCATGAAAATTATGGACCAATTTTGATGCAACGGATGCAATGATAAAGGTGTATAATTCCAAGGTCACCAAATCCAACAGCATATCTTTTTGATACTTTGGCCTGAACACAAGTACCAAGCTACAGGTGTGAACACAGCCCAAACCTTTGGTTTGGTTTCTATTTTTTGCAAATTGCTACCCAAGCCATGTTTGAAAAATTCCAAAATATTTTGAGTGGAGCTGATATTATCTATCCCTCAGGAGTGACTTTTCATACCATACCTAGATGCCACTTTGCAAAGAAATCAATAACTGTACCAGGCTGAGATCATTCCATTAAAAAAAAAAAAAAAAAAAAGTCCTGGGCCTTCACCAGGAATAAGCAGCACAAATCTGTCGCCGCGTCGCATACTTTTGTCTGTGGAGTCCACGCCAGAAACAGCCAGATGAGACGAGCCTTTTGTGAAAGTACATCCTCATCACTCCTCGCTCTCCTCTTCGTCACCCTTGGAACCTTTACTCCAGCGCTGGAAGCAGTGGACTGTGGAAGCCAGGAAGAAGCTGGTCATGATGGCTACCACAGACACAGAGATGCCCGAGAAAATGATGATGAGTAGATCCGTCAGAGTCAGGCTGGCCTGGCACTCGCGGAAGCTGTCCTTGGAGAGCTGGGTCAGGGACACGCGCCGCCCATCCATGGGGAGGGAGCACTCCATGTCTTCCACTCCTGGACCCAGAGAGAAAAGGAGATTAGACAGATTTGCCAGACATGCTGAAGCGGACTCGCGAGTGGCTGACGCCATGTTGCGACTTGCGGACCACTGCTTTTGCACGCTGTCCGTTCAAAAGATGATGTAACATGCAAGGGCAAGCAGACAGGACTGAGGCTTATTGTTGTGCAATATGCCCTAACATAAATGTCATCCAAGATTTTAATTATTTCCACTGAAAACCCATTTCGTTGTGTTGGAAATTGTAAACCTCATCATTATTTGGAAGTATGGCGGGGTACAGACATCACCGGTGTTGAATGACGTAAGCGACTCCTCACATGATGAGGAAAAAAAAAAAAAATTAGCGTGTGTGTTCTTACTGCTGCTGATATTATTTAGTGCAGAGGCGCGGGTATGTCACATATATACAAGTTGTAAGACTCAACTCCTAACCTTCAAGTTTCAAGAAAGTCTCTAAGTTACTACTTGCAAATGTGACTGATCGGAAGACGACACAATTGATTGCTGCTTTCATCCGGTGGTTGCCGGCTAGTCATTAGCGTCTAAACTGCTAATGTTGATGTGGTCGGGCTGTGCAAACCGCTCGCATTTTCATGCTTTTCCACTTGATCACTTGAGTGTTACTTGTTCAAATAATTCAGTAGATTCCTTGTATTGTCTTGTTTTTGACGACATACCAAGCACAGCAGCCATCGGGTTACCGTTAATGTCCGACTCTGAGAAAGAACAGTTGTAATCTAAAAAGAGGTTGTTCCCTCCGAGGTTATAGTTCCATTTCACATCACAATCACAAAGGCCTCAAAAAATGTGTTTCATGTCACAGTCGTGGAGTCCAAAGCCTGGCCCAACTCAGTTTTGACCACCCACAGAAGACTTTACCATTGTAAATATAGAGCATGTTCACCATTTATGATTGCAGGTCCCAACCATCTTGAAAGCAGATCGGGAGGAAAAAACAGCCTACACGCTCCACACCAAAATATCATCACTGGATAATCTGATCATCGGGCCTTTGCTGATTTTGATTGCAAGTGAGATATAATGCTCAAACCCCACTGAAAATTGCTGGAATGTGTTCACATCCCGACTAAGGCACAGGACGGATGCCAGAAAGAACAACTCAAATATTTATACAGCAGAATCTTTTTATGCGATATTGCAAAGTCTGCAGGGCAATGCAGAGGGAGCTGATTTAATAACTATCAAGTGTTTGCTCGCAGTGTTTTAAGTCTTGCCACTTGAGTACAGCACACCCACCTTAGGCAGCTTCACTGCAGAAACAATTAAGGTAAATCTAGCACGTAAATGCCCACAGTAGAGCTACTGAACTCAACATATATATATTTACATTTCACAATTTCATAGTTGTAGGACCATAACACACATGGACTTTTAGAGATTAAATTTCAAGCTCTTGATTTATCCTGATCTTAAGTTAAATAAACAAGTCAACATGTAGAATGAAAAAATGGGGTTGCCGGACTTGTCTTTCAAATCAAAATGTACAGTATGACGAACTGGAAATATATGTGTTTTATTGGAGAGCAAGGATCGGGTAACTCAATAAAACAAAGCACCTAAAAATGTGACAGCAGGTATCCTAAAGTGATCATAAAAAAGGCGAATGCGTGTCGGAGGCAACCTTGACTTTGTCATTAGTCAGTCGCTAAAGTTGTTTCCGTACTGTTCAAATTTACCTTCCACTAGTTATTGCCCTTCATTTTTCATTTCAAATTACACGCCATTTCGTCCTTAAGAGAAAATTACACCAAGGTGAAATAGCTCAGAAAATGCAGTATAAACCTTTACTGCTTAATAGTAATTGTGCCATATGTGTGTGTGGATATATATATATATATATATATATAGTATCTCTCTCTCTCTCTCTCTCTCTCTTTCTCTGTGTCTCTCTCTTTCCTGTATCACGAGAAAATGATGATTTGATTAGAGTGTGAATGGTTATCTATACTACAGTAAATCTGCCAATCGGTCCAGGGTGAACCCTACTTCTCTTGCCAAAAGTCCGCCGTGATAGGCTCCAACTCACCTGTGAACCTCAAGATAAAAAAGCACTACGGAAATGGATGGATGGGCAGATGTTTTGTGACAAAAAAGGTGATATTTTCTCAGATCGGAATCTGACAGCTGTAAAAGTATGAAATATACTGGTTCCACCGTGACATGTAAACATCTTGCTTGAATGACCTTGTGGGGCTAGTGGTTGTTATAGGTCCCAAGCGCCCGGTGTTTTGTCTGGAGCATTAGCGCAGTATTGACATATGACCCAATGGGAGCCTCCTACGTCTGGTTCAGGATCAGAATCTCATGAGTCAGCGCTCAATTGACAAGAAGCCAATGTTATTGATTCGGGTGAGAAAGAGCACACTGGTTAATGATGGCATTAATTACAAGACCTGTTAAACATGCTGTATGTGTCCGGGAGTGAGCTTCCAGACAAAAATGCTTAAGGCCTGGTCTTACAAGTGCTAATAAGGTTAAGCGGCCTCACAATAATGAACTGAAAATATTGTTGCTTGTCATGACTCTTGAATCTATTATTCTTGCACAACAAACAATATGGCAGGCCACTTTCCAAGAAGCAGGCCCTTGTACACTTTGACTCAGGGGAGCTTTGAGTGGAGATTATCATGAGAAAAACATTTCCCAGGCTTTTTCCTAGCCGCGGCCTCCTGTGAATTGATGAATTAATTGAGTCGTCCATTCTGCTTGAATGGCCAGGATTCATGAAAATGCAAACAGATACAACCTTTCGAAAAGAGCCTGTACTTCACATCAAAATGGCGACATAAAAGCAGGATTACTCCGTGCTTTGGGGTCAGACGTTGCTTCTAACACTTGGCTGATTCCCACAACAGGAAGTCCCCATTTTGACACAATGACACTCATGCTGACTCACAAGGTGAAAACAATTCCAGCCTCTCGCTGTCACCGCTGGTAACAAACCAGCTCAGTGACATTAGAGGACATGAGGAAGGAAATAGATTTAAAAAAAAAACTGAGTGTCTTCCCTGAGAAGCGATTACAGATTAGTCGTGATGAGAACATAAGTAGAAAATTGTAACCTCTGCCATGACTTGAAAGTCTCCCATCAGCAAAATCCAATGATGAAGAAAAAGACAAAGTGTGATCATTTTCCCGGAAGAACACACACTCCCTTCCAAAATGATTGCAACGGTGAGACCAATTTATTTCTTTTTGAATGATTATGTGGCAAGGTTTTAGACAGGCCAAGTCCATTCCTGGACTTAATGCCGATGGAGCATGCAGTTTATCTGCTCCTGAGGAGACCGAAAGGAGTAACCTCCCAACCTCCGCTGGCAAAGCATCCCAAGAGAAAAATACAAATGTTTGGTCATCTCATTTGGCCCAGTAAGATTAATACAATTATTGCAAGAAAAGGATTTTCAACTAAACCTGACGGCTGTTTCTCAATCAGCGTGCTAGGTAGTTCTTACGCCCTTGTGAGCTCGTGAACCATCACCAGTCACGGCCCAAGAACTATTCCAATTGAAAGAACAAATAAATCAAGAATGCGCCGAATACCCGGATGTTGTTCTTGTCAAATACCTTAATCCAAGGATGCATCAGTTAGTTACTTGTGAAGGCTTGGCTCCAAAAATGTATGCATTTCATGCTGCTACCACAGAAAAACGAGTCAGGGTGGACATTAACAAGAATACAGCCAAGAGACTTGAATTCTTTCGAAGAATGTTCTCTAATGTGCCCTTAGGAAGACCGTACAGTACTTGGCGAGTCCACGAGACTGTATTCTGCATTCTGGTCCAAGTCTTAGTCACTCAATACTCCTGTTCATCTGAACATTTGATGTTTTGTTACAAATAACGCTCCATAACTTGTGTATCATATCCAGAAGTAAATACCTGATTTTAGACAGGCTACTACATTCCCCCAACTTAAACCCGATGGAGCATTCATTTTACATGCCATTGAGGACGCTGAGCAGCACAATCCACCAAATACCGTCCAAAGAAGAAAAATGTGGCAAAATCCCACGAATGAAGAATGCAAATATTTGGTAATAAAGTAACAAAAGATGAGCTGCCAAATGTTTTCAGTTCACAGCAAAACTAAAGGAACTAGCCTCGATGGTTCCAATACCTTTCAGAGTGGAGTGTATACAGAAGATACACACTGGTGGACAGAAAACGCTACAGAAAAACCAATAAATCTAGGCAAATGAACACATAGCGTGTCACGTTGCGCATTGCTTTGTGGCAATTAACACATAACTGATTCAACATCTGACGACTATTTCACCAGTATTTCTTCTTTTATTTCCAGTATCCGGCTAGCGCTAAGAACAACAGTAGACAGAACGAGACCTGATGCATTTCAGGGAGGTGGACAAGACCCCTCTTCATCACAAGATTGGTGTTTTCTCTGTCTTGGAAATGGCCTGCTCTGGTCCAGCAAATTGTTGGGTTTGTAAACAATGTTTCTGGTTTGGTTCATGTACATAGCCTGCTTTAGAAAATCTGTAAAGGGAAGACCACTGTATTTTTCTTTACCTAGTGTCCATGTCAAGGGATAAAGAGACACGCTCACAGTCAGCTTTAATGACATGCTAGCTTTATAACTAATGGTATGATGCCGCAACCAATCCTTCACATTCCAAGCATGGACATTTAATGTATTACACGTGGGATTAAAGTCAGCCACGGGATGATTAATCCGCCATCTCCAGTCATGATTGATCTACCTCATCGTGACAGACCGCCATCAGCGGTGGTTTTTCCTTACCCCTTTAACGACACACTGTTGATTTTAGCATCTGCCTTTCATTCGTACAATGACCATGTTGTCCATGACACGGACACAGAAGGTGATGCTATAATGACTGAATCTCCTGAAATGCATCACACCGATTAAATATCAGGCAGATCTAATGAAGATCCATTCAGGGGCCCATCACGGAGCCATAAAGTCGTAAAAAAGGCAATGAAAAATTCATAGGTCATGGCGAGGGTGGGGGAGGGAAGGAGCCGAGCAGGGAGGCGAATGAAATGCAGAATGACGAGCGTTCATGCGACAGCGTAGGTTGGGGGTGCATCACTCAGGAGGGGATTCCTTCTGCAATGAGACCCAATCACGGTACGTTTCATCAGAGCTCCTCATGGCCTTTCGATAACAGCTCATCATGGTGCAAAGTAGCATTCAGTAATCAGGCTAGGATACAAAAAGATGCCAGCCTGTGTTAAAAAATAACCTTTGTATCATCACATTCCACGTGAGGTGTAAAGATAGCCAGTGATGTCGTAGGCGGCTTGTGGCTTACTATCTTTTTTTTTTTTAAGACGACACTGCGTTTTGCAGCTTTTTACAGGAAACTTGATTGGCTACAAATGAAAATTGAGACTCCGAATCCCCCATCAAATGAGCTCCTACTTTATGGCAAAGCTGCTCGTAGAGCTGGCCTGCCATACCCCGCAGGCAGCTCCAGCTCCAATTACCCTGGCCAATTCACCCAGAGAACTGTGTCACCCTGAATTATACATAGCCTTTGTTCATCCTTCAGTCACCGGTGGACAAGACAACACTAGATCATGTTTGCACTCATCCCTTAAATAAACATTGAACTACCCAAATGCACTATCAAAAAGCAATATTTTGTGAACCCAACCTATACAGAAATCATGTCCTCCACTCTTGAGACACCGTGCCCCAATTAATTGCACTTCAACACGTTTAACCTCTCTTGAAATAGATGGCAAAAAAACACATAATACCGTCGAGTAGCTTTAATGACCTCGACTATTGCTACGGGTCCACCAAATGGCATACTTCGGTTCAGTTCATTACATCTTGATCTGGTTAGCGTTTCCACGCCAGTAACTAAACAAACTCACTTAGTACTGACATCACAGCAGGTGAAAATCTAGTGAATTTAAATGGGGGAACGAATGTATTTACATCCTCCAAAGTAGCACCTGTGAGAACCAGGTTGAAAATCATTAACACGGTAAACAAAATACAAAAGCGTCTGGTTTTATAGCCGCACACCATCAGAAGTGCTGGGGATGAAACAAGTGGATTGTAATTAGTTCTGCTTCCAACGACAGTGGATTAAATGAACAGAAGCTGCTAATTAAACATGGAAGAAACAATCCTGTATTGAGTAATCAACAGAACATGTCTAAACTTGGTACAACTACACCCCGGGACTTCCGTCGTCAGCATCTGAAGAAATACAGTTTGTTGGTCTGATCTTCTGTCTGGAAATCTGTTTTTCCCTACCCATCACCCAAAACATCCTGCTTTCTTTTTTTTTTTAAGCATCTGCCACCTCACTGACCGGCAGTAATCAAACTTATGCAAACAGACAAGTGTGCCAATCGGTGAACTCAGCATCACGGGGGAAATCAAGAAGTGTAAAATGAAATGGGAATTGGGTTTTGCAGCATGGGGCTTTCTGGCTGCTACATTATGTAGGCTGTCGGGGGAACCGTGAAGACCTCAGGACGATTTCAAAAATAGCAGCGTATGCTTGTCCAAATATACTGTCTTTAAAATCAGCTTTTGGTTCCTTGCGCTTTGCATTTCAACCTTTAGATCAGTAGATGGGTAGCAACACACGTGTGTGTGCCTTAATTAGCAACATCTTTACGTCCATCCTGAGGATATGTTTCGACCTTTACGTTCTGCTTTAGCCAGTTAGCATCATCTGTACCTCCTCCTTATGATAGGGTAATAATCATCAGTCGGTTACCAACAACTTCACATAACCCTCTCGTTGCATTCCAACCTATATGAAGCAAAATTTACACCAGATTATTTAAATATAGAATTTTTGTTTTGCGTTTTATTTTATTCATTTATTGCAAATATTTTATTGTGACTATACCACATAGCGATTGAGAATCATTTTGGGAGACGTCATCCACTGAGCACCCCACCTTGATGAGTTTCAACCTTCATGTTGTATAATATGTGCCGTGCGACTGACTGGCGACCAGTTCAGGGTATAGTCTGCCTATCGCCCAATATCAGCTGGGATAGGCTGCAGCAACCCCCAGTGACCCCCTTCAGGATAAACGGCGTTGAAAATGGATGGATGGGTTTTGTATAATAAGCAGTTAGCACTATCTGCACCTCCTCCTCGTGATTGGTTTTAACACCCAACTTACAGTATCAACACCTTCACGAGCAGCATACACCGTTAAGAACAGACTGCTGCAGAATGCAGGATTGAGACTTGTTCACAATTTAAAGAGCTATCATGGTGGCTGATCCATCAAGATGCAACAGAAATGCTATGCAGATGGAGCACTTTAAATAACTATTCACAAATTCGGTACAATAATATAAGTACACTAATCACCTATTTTCATTATTTTGCCCTCTTTCTGGCAGGATGCTACCTAAATAGTCTAAATAGCAAAGTAGTGTTGTACATTATTTGGTGTCATGGAAGTACATTGTCTTGAAGTGATACATCGTCAAGTTACGGACTGCTCCGGAACGAAGCGGATCCCACGAACATCGACAGGTGTCTTAACAAAAAAGTTTAATTTCAAAAAAACACAATACCGACAAAGTTCAACAAAAGTCGCTGGTAAAAAAAAAAATTTAAAAAAAAAAGTGCCAGAATAATACGCAAGTAACATAAATTACATGCAAAAGGCAAGGAGGGCTCAATAACGAATATTGCTTGTCATAAAAAGACAAGGAGATCCAGTTCCGAGAAATGAAAATACATAAACAAGAAAAATTATATGGAAATACACAACGTGAACAAGAGCACTGTAAAACAAAGACTCCAACCGTCTGGATAATCAAACACTTGAGACATGAGTCGAGAGCATGTGAATTATCCCACAGAGACCTGGCAGCTTGGAAGTCCTGAAATCAGGGGTGCCTAAACATTATGAAAATCACCGTTCCCCCATCATGGGAGTGTTCGGAAATTCATTTTGAGTGTGCGGCTTCACTCAGACCGTTTGGAAACTCGGAATGTTATTCAAATCTGCTGTTCGGTTATTCAAACTGCCCCCAAAACAACACAGCCCATTGCAAGCAGTACAAGGAATGTTAACGGCTGCTTTTGGAAATTAATGTGAGTGGAGCGTGCTCTGCACACACAGCACATGAGGACAAGGTCAACAAAACGTCGCGTTGCTAACTACATTAAAGTTTTTCTTTTTATGTTATAATGGCTTGGCTTTAACCAAAATCCCACGCAAAAGGTACACTCCTGGGAGATTAATGCACCTTGTAAATTGTTGTTGTGTGAAGCTAAAGTTAGTTGCCATGTCTAATGCTGCTTTTACTTACTTAATTGCATACTTATGGCAGAAGTTGCTTCTTCTTCTTTTTTAAAAGATGACAAAGTAGAAGAGGCAACAGTAGTCATGGCACCTAACTTTCGGGTTTGCACAACAACAAGTTAAAAGGCACATTAATCCACCAGGATTGTACCACTGGCTTTAATGCAAAGTTGGATTCTGATGACGGTAAGACATTTACAAAAAAAAAAAAATGTTCTCATAACCTCTCATTCATTTATGAATGCAGCCTATTACGAGCAGTTCTGTATTTATTCTTCATTTTGCAAATGTACAGGTAAAGCTCTACTCCATGAAAATTGACCTCGTGAGGAGGGGCTTGGGATAGTGAGCGAACACTATATTTACGGTTGAGACTATTAATATAGTCAATTATAAACATATAAACCCCGGGGAGGGATCAATTACTTGCAGTTCCTGTCATTTATGAACAGCAGGGATTACTGTATAGGATATAGAAGCTCTTTGTCACATGCCACACAATTAAGTTTCTCACTCAGTGATGAATGTAACATGCGCTCCCAACACCCACGTTGGGAACACTCACCAGACTCGTGTCAACTCCATTCGCTAATGAGCGTCCTATCTGTGATTGTACTACTTCTTCCAAAGGCACGCTTTGGAGAACATTGGATGAATTTGGTCTGGTAGAGGAATACCTGGGAGAGAAATACTACCAGTCCTCCTTTCTAATTAGTTCAATTAAAATAGCCCAAAAAAATGCCGCTCTCATGCAAGTGAGTGACAGTCCACCCCACAACATCCACGACTGGACCAGTGGCAAGCCTGGCTTTTGTTACCATGACAACTATAGGTGGAGCCTGAGACTTGCAACTGTGTGTGTGTGTGTGTGTGTGTGTGTGTGTGTGTGTGTGTGTGTGATTTTCATTTTTGGAAGAAGCATTTCATTCATGACGTCAAACAGCAAGAAAAATGTCAGACGAAGCGATGTATATTTCTACAATAATTATCCACATTTCACTTTGCACTAATTAACATATTCACATTTTTCCTCTTTTGGAACCAGCTATTTGCTGGGGAAAAAAAAAAGGAATTCTTTCTGAAATGCCTTAAGATACCACAATATGGCAAAAAAGGCCCTGTCCAATAGGAAAGTAGTACATTCTGTCAAAAAAAAAATATTCAAGTGATGCCTTTCAATTTAAAAAAAAAAAAAAAAGACATGCTGTTGAAGACTTAATTTTAGCCTGAGCTGCTATCCTCAGATGTCACGAGAGTCTCGAACCAAATGTTTGTCACAGTACCAAGACTGACCTGACCAAATACATGCGTATTTGCGATTGTTAGCCCAGGCTTTTTGGCGAGCAGATCAGGGAGAGAGAAAAACCCGAACAAATCCCGCACCACTGGATAATCACTAAGGACGTTTTTTTAGAGACATCTGACATCTGGTCTTGACTGACACTGATCAGAAGGGTTGACGGGGGGTGCTCAAATTTAGTGCGATTATCGGATTGTGTGTACTCTCGCATTCTGTTGCACCTTTGAGGTTTGAGCTGTTTTTATACGCAGGTCAACACTCACACCCAAACAACCTTGGAACAGTGACAGGAGAAGAAGAAGTACGCCCACTCTCTCTCTCTGCACTAGCCTCCGCACGAAGATGTATTTGCATCACATTTTCGTCCTAAATTCTTAGTTCAGGCCCAATTTGGACAAGCACTGAACAACTGCACGAGCAACTTGTCACGTGAAGCTCCAATGTCGGCTCTGTTTCATTTTACCTCGTCCGGTCCCATGTTGCAGCTTTCTTGCACTTCAACGCTAACTGAAAGACATCAACAGTAATCGCGTGGCTCAGCCTCAGTACGAGCTATGTGTGCAGGGTCTGATGGGATACGCTATCTGCTTTGAGCTGAATGAAAGCGGATATTAAAGAGCCTCATTTTTTTTCTTTTTTTGGTGCGTGCACTAAAACAAATAGTGTAAACCCCCCATGGCTGTTAGAGGCCCATTCGCTCATGTAAGCAGCTCACAACCACAGTACAATATGTCTGATGCGTTAGCGTGAGCCTTGTGTTGTTTCTCAGAGGCACTCACACGTACAGCATATCTTGTGCCCTGTTATCTAACTCAAAGTCACAAGGCCTAAAATGTCTACCCGATGCCCACTGTTATGTAAAGCAATAAATTGATAGACCGAATGATTGTGCAGGGGAAAAAAAAAAAGTCGAACAATGCATTTTGTATACTGTTTAGTCACAGGTGAGCAGAAGCCTATCCCAGCTGAGTTTTGGGGCGAGAAGTACAGTCCACACTGGACTGGTTGCCATTCACTCGCAAGACACACAAAGAGTAATGTTCTACTTGGGGTCACTGGTGAGCTGCAGTCTATTCCAGCTGACTTTTGGCAAGAGAAGTGGATTCCCCCCTGGGCTGGTTGACAGTTTATCAAAGGGTACATCCATTTATCCAATTTCTGCACCACCTTTCCTCATTTGGGTCACAGGTGAGTTGAAGCCTATCCCAGCTGACTTTTATGTGAGAAACAGGCTACACCCTGGTCTGGTTACCAGCCAATCACAGTATACAGGGCAGACAAAGATCTTTTCAAGCTCAACCTTCAAAGCAAGGGAACATTTTGAGTCTTAAATGAACCTAACAAGCATGTTTTTGGAGTGTGGGAGTTAAGTGGAGTACAAAAGAAGTGCCCCATATCAGTATAACAATACAATATTCTTGTAAGTAACTCACCATTAATTGCTGGCTGATGATTGAGGACTAAAGTCTCAAGAAAGACCTCTACTAAACGTTGGATATTATATAAAAATAAAAGCATGTTAACCAGTCGAACTGGTGTATTCTACACTACCATCTATCTGAACTAAAAATACAAATATTCTCCAAATAACTTTCCTGAGACTAAAAGTCCTGTTTACATGTTTATGTCATTGCACGTTGAGCCGCAAATAAGGGCGATTGTGTCATATTACACATTTGCTTTGGAGGCTAAGGGGCGGAGGAAGAACGAGACTAAATTAGAACGGGAGATTTGGGAGGAGGGGTTTCCCTCTCCAACAGGGAGCTAAATAGATGTGATATGTTACAACACTGTGTGTCAGGAAAAGTTCGACAGATTTGCTTACCGTTGGGAAGCTTATGACTGTTCTCCATGAGCCACGCAAACAGGTTGGCAAAGTTGCAGTTACACACCCAAGGGTTGCCCTCCAGCCTCACCACCCGCAGGGAGGGCAGCTGACTTAGCGCACCCACCTTGAGGCTCGACAGTGCGTTACGCTCCAGTTCCAATTCCCGGAGCGAGGTGAGGCCCAGGAAGGCGTCTTCACTCACCATGCTCAGGTAGGGGTTGTTACCCAGTCGCAGTTTGATCAAGCTCCGGGACTCCCCGAATGTGCCCTTTGGGATTTCCGTCAAGTTGTTGCTGCCAAGATCCAGGAAGACCAGCCTGGAGGAGGTGCTAAGAGTCCCCGGTTCGATGTATGAGAGCGTGTTGTTCCGCAAGTCCAAATAAACCAAGTCACTGTACAGAACCAGGAAGTCGGAGGGGATGCGGGGTATCCAGTTGTCAGCCAGCAGGAGCCGGCGAACGTCCAGGGGGATCTCGTCTGGGAGGTGGGTCAGCCCGCGGCCACTGCAGTCCACCGTGTGGGGGTCCGGGCAGAGGCAGGTCGCTGGGCAGTTCTCCCCCCGGGTCCAGAACACAGAGGTCAGCACCATGAGGACAGGCTGGAGCCAGCAGACACATGGCAACATGGTCATGGGGGGGAAAGGAGTTTGGGGGAAAGAGGGTGAATAGGGTAGGGGTCAGAGGACAGGAGATTGGGACGAGGATGGGGAACGGGAGAGTGAAAGGGGGATCAACCCCGCTGATGGAACATGCCAGAATATCGAGGGGCTCAAGGGGTGAAGGCAGAGCAACGAGGATGTCAGGGAGCTCATTTAGACGTCAGAGGGGTTGAATACACTCGAGCAGCCAGAAGTACAGATCAGGGATGTATTGGATGGTTGCGTGATTAGGGGGCAAAGGGAAGGTGCGGGGGGTGAGGGTGGAGGGGGGTATTCCTCGGATATGGCAGCGGTCACCAAGAAGGTCTGGGACGCGGTGATGGGATTCAAGCATGGCAAGCCACCGCCACGTCCCCCCATCGGTCCATTAGCGAGTGGGAAAAGCCTTTGTGACCACACAGAGAATCCTGCAGAACATCGCTCAAGCGTGGTGTAAGATTATCCCCCCCAGACTGCCCGACATACCACCCACCATCTTTTATTATTAATAGTGTTGCGATGATTCCCTTGCAGAGCTCCCAGCATGCACCCACCGAAAAAAATGACAACCCAGCTGTCCTCTTTAAGTCCGATCAGGAGCGGGGAATTAGCATCCAATCGGGAGCATGATGCGTGCAGGCACACACACATACACACGTACACACACAGACACAGCCGCGCAGCTTCGACGTCTGCCTCCGACTGTGGCACGACTCAGCTCGCACCCTCCAAACAATCCCATCCTCCCTCGGTGGAGGCGTGTCTCATCCGCGCTGTCAACACATGAGGTCACTTCCTGTGGTGTGACGACATAATAACCATCGTTGAAATCTGCCAAAGAGAGGAAGCAGGTGCCATTTTGTTGACCTACACTGGTGACTTACGTGAGGGAGATGTCCTTTGAATTACGATTTTTTTTTTCTTCATGATCTTATATCTTCATCGACAAAAAATGTTTCCATGTGCAGGGCTAATCTTCATTTGTAAACGACAAATGTAACCATATTGAGAACCAAATTAATGGATAAATTGATTATAATCTTACACAATTTCAGACTTGTAGCAGTTAAACAACAAAAGAAATTGGGTGGACATGTCGATCATAACAGGACACAAAAAAATTGAAATAAGCCATTTTGCTTTGAAGCAGCCACTTAGGGTGAATTCTAGGCTTAATATTTTAACTCTGCCTGGGGAATCCACCCACAATAGCCACATAGGCTGATTTAAAGTTATTCATAAATATTGTACTCACGATGTTATGTTTCTTATTTATTCCAAATTTGGACTGCGCACATACTGCTAAAACTGCAATACCGCTACTTCTGGTTTCAGCCTTCAATATTATTTCATTCTGTGTGTTCATACATCTTACTGCTTGGTATTTTGGACTACTTGATGACGCCAGCAAGCAAATGAAGCACCATGTGAACCGATTGGCTGGAAAGCCTCAATGATTTATGAAGCTTCATTTCGCTATATGGGGACATTATTGTATAATATTTAAAAGCATTTCAAGATTTCATACCCTATTCTTTCCACTGTACAGCAGGTGTCATTAGAGAGCTAACTTGAATGAAGCATCGACTAATGAACCAATATCTGAAGCAATACCCCAGTGGTTCATGAGGCTTCATTTTACACATCACGACCTCATGCACGTGAAATGAACTGTAAATGATCTGATAAAAAGCTGTTGTTTGGTTAACACTGGTGCTATGTCTTTCAGCGGCTCAGCAACGTGCATGAATGGATTTATCCTCACGACAGTCACGGGTGTCTGGAGCCTATCCCAGCTCTCTTTGAGTAGAAGGCAGGGTACACCCTGAACTGGTTCCCAGCCAAGCATAGGGCATATAGAGACAAGCAAAATCCTCACAGTCACACCTAAAGACAATTTACAGTGATCAATTAACCTATCGTGCATGTTTAGAATGTGTGGGGAAACTGAATTACACGGAGAGAACCCACACAAGCATGGGGAGAACATTCAAACTCCACACAGGAAGGCCGGAGAACCGAATCGAACCCATGAGCACTGCACTGTGAGGCGGACAAGCGAACCATTTGCTTACCGTGCTGTCATTGGTTCAGGAACATAATTTTTTTCTCGAAAATTGATCAAGGGCCACTGGCCGTCAGTTTCCTATCACTGATGTAGTATAAAGCTTTGGCAGGGGAATGTCAATTACTCATGGATTTTCACTATTTGAGGCAGGGCTCAGTAGCTATGTGGTTTACTATAGGCTACATCATAATGCTAGCTAGCGACAAAGCGAGTAACATGGCAGAATGACTCACTGTGAAAGACAGCATTAAGTACCTTGTTTGCTATTAGGGCTTTACATTACGTAACATAATTCACTTTTCAGATGGCAAAAGTTCGCCTGAGATTTAAATTCCAAACCTGGCTGCAGAAATCTGGATTAATCCACATCACACGCCTGCTGCCCGACCCCTGCTGCTCTTTCTTTAATCGACTGTACGGAACTCCCTTGTGTGACGTGTAATCCGCACACGATGTGTATTTTATTTGCCTCTGTGTGCAGTCGTAATCGTGGGTGAAGACGCCATCTTGGTCGACATTTCTCCAACAGCAAGGTGACTTTGATCATTCATCTTCCTGCTGTTAACGCTTCAATTATGTACAAAAGACAGACCAATTTATGAATTGACACAAGCGATTGCTCGCACTGAGCTGCCCACGTTTAAAATGAAGAAAAAGGCAGTCAAGGGCCGTGCAAGGTCACTTTTTGGGAGAGCTGCGTGAGTTCGCCCGGTAACAAAGCAGTCGTTACGTCTGCCAGTCGCAGCACTTGAGCTGCATTTTAATAGGAAGCCTCTCAAGCAGGACTCCACCATGCTATGTCTGCGAGTCCACTTCACATTCGGAGGCTGCCAATTAATTTAAAAAAAAAAAAAAAAAAAACTAAAACACGCCAGGGAAGCGAGCGTGCCCTCTTGCATGATAACAAGCTTTGACTTGCAGCTGAGGGATTCCACACAAGTTTATGTGGAAGACACCACAACCGCATTGCCAAATTTTGATCCAACTCAGCAAAGGCCTGATAATCAGATGCGTCTAAAAGATTATATGTCTGGTGTGTATGACAAAAACTAAATGTCAAATCATATTAGGTATCTGACATCAAAGTATTTTCTTCCAAATCATTTTTTGTGTTAGAGCATTTCAACAGTTTTAAACATTTTTCTTTAAAAATATTGATAAGGTACGACAGTAATCCTTTGCTCTCAGACAGTTCATCATTCACACCATCGCCGTTTTTGTGAAAAAAATAAATAAATTACAGTGCTTTGTGTTCCGCATCCTGATTGGCTAAGGAACTGTAGACTGATGTCAACAGTCTCTGAGCCTCATCGCTGTACAGCTTGCCAAATTCTCTCCATGACAAAACCCACAATGTCAACGAAACGTTCTGTACACTGTTTTTAAAAACTGTCAATTGTAAGAAAACTATTATATAAATACTCACATTACTGGTAGTTCAAGAAATAGGTAGAGTGGGTGTCTCTGAATTTGCAAGCTGGCGCCACCGTGAGTTTAAGACAGGCAAAAGTTTAATTGGCACAATAAGCTTTCACAAGGAACTAGCAGTGTTGTTTATGTGTCGTGTGTTTGTATGTGTGTCTGTTCGGTGATGGTAAGCCAAAGAGTGAAATGTCATTGAAAGTCAACGTGAATGTGAAATGTCAACTAAAAGGAAAAAACAGGATGTGCGACATCGTTTATTATTTTGACTATCATCTGCAGTTACTTGTTCTTGTTCAGGGTTGTGGATAACTGGAGCCTATCCCACTTACCTTAGAGCAGTACAGGTGGGTAACACCCGAGATTCACAGCTATGGACAACTGAGAGTCAACAAATCTAACATGCATGATTTTGGAAAGCGGCAGGAATCGGTAGTGGACTTTGTGGGTTCGCTGCATGCTTGCCAGTTTTAAAAAAAAAATTCAATCACTAGTTTTGCCTTCACTCCTTCGTCAGGTGACGACCTTCATCTAATCTCATTGAAGGACTGTGAATCCATTTTGCAATTGATTGTCTTCTCTCCTGCTCAGAGACTGGCGGCAGGTTGTTTCTCTATCACCGGTAGTGACAGTCAACTAAACTAAATTGCTCACATGCTGCATGCTAGCTAGTTGATAGCACGTGATGAGAAGAACAGCGAGAGTAAAACACGTGCCAAAGTGAGGTTAAAGATTTGTATATTAGATATATATATATATATATAAAATACTGACTCAAATATTTAGTAATGTAATTAGAATAGACAGTCAAGAGGTAGCTGATTTACAACTTCTTAATTTCAGTAAAAGTAAAGCAGTAGAGACTGAAATGTAATTAGTACAAGAAAAGTAACACAGAATTCTCTCTCTTAGGTACAACACCCACTTTGATAATTTGGTACAATGAAAAAAAAAAAAACACACATAAAGTCCGTCTATAAAGTTGCAATATCCTCGTACTGGGCAGAAAAAAGAAAAAAATTAAGTGCTGGATGCAGCTTCAATTCTGGCTGGATAATCAGGACTACACTGACAACAGGCCCTTCATGAGTCCCTGAATTTCTTAATTATATGCTGTGTTATCTGTCGAGGTTGAAAAACAACTAGACTATTTTGAAACAAATTAGGAGTGGAAAGCTCAAATACCGGTTTCCAAATATTGGGGGTAAAAGCATGACATAATCAGAAAAATACTCAACTAATTGAACAGATAGCTGAAAAATGTACTTCAGAATCCTGTTACTTCCCACCATGGAGCATATTGTTGCATTCACAAAATGAATGGAAGACAGAGGAGTAAAAAAACAACTTGTTAGGTAACACTTGTGGCCCAGTCAATTTCGAGCCCCCAACGGTTAGCCCGTTCCCAGCGTGATAGTTCTCGCCCACTGTAATTAAGCTCCACCCATCCATTATTGATGAATGTCAAACACAGCGTGACGCTTGGCTTGCTAAGCTGACGTGTGTCCTACAGTCTCCTGGTCACAGCAGGTTGGGCGGAGAAAGAGAATGACTGCGAGGCTTATAGAAACAGACTGGCGAGGACGTTAAGAGGAGCCTGCCGTAAATGTCACTTTGCCCCTTTCGACGCTTCCCGGAATGAGGCGGCGGCGGCATGCTGAAGACGCGGCAGCAGCAGCAGCAGCTGTTATTTCTTTGAGCCGTCCTTTGACATTCGGGAAGTGTGGGCACCTTGCCCCCCCAGAGGGTGGTCTTGCTCGACTGGGGATTGTTGAGGATGAACGCGAAGGCCGGAGGCGACTGTTTTAGCGTCATATGACACTTTGTTTCCACACAAGGGTGCAACTCTTTGAACCTACTCTAAGGGATCGCTGGTCCCAAAAATTGCAGGGCACATAAATACAAAAAACATTCACGACTTTGGACAAATTTGAGTCTTCAATGAGACCTAAGGTGAAATGCCGGTGTAAATCACGAGTCAACCGTGCAGCCTCGAACGACGGTTTATCTTCTAAAATTGTATCACAACTGGTGGAAATGTGCCTTAAAAGTCATCCTACAGAAGGATGAGAGATTATTTAACAGGCCACTCTCATTCAACAAAAATCCCCCTATTCCAAAACCTTGAACAGAACCATAATCACGATAACCTGAGGCATCAGTGACGGCAAGCTCGAACGAATCTTCCAAATTGGAGTCTCTTACGACATGTCTTTTGTTTGAAACCTAAACTTTCATTGACCTTCACGGTGAGTACGCAGATACAATCTACTAAAAGAAGTCAACTTCAAGCGAGATTGTCAGGAAAGAATGAGGCCTGAATGCATAATAAAGTCTGTATATGGAGTTATTAGGCGCGAACAAAATAGTCACTGAAGCCGTCGTGTGATCTTATTGTTTCGGTTCTGTCAGCGTACACCCCTGTCAGCACTCATCTGTCGGATGTGGCAGCTTGTCCAGACATTTGATTGCTGCCAGGGCAGTGTTTGCACATCCCCGATAATGATGACAATGGTAAAAGAATTAACAGCTCAGCTCTGCTCGCACACAGTCCACTCCACTGTCACTTAAAGGTCAGTTCTTTTTGTAAAGAGGCATGTCTATTTACTATATTACTTTCCAGTAATCCCCCACATGTATGAGTTACCACAATACCACAATAGCGAGGGTTGACTGTACTCATTCTATTCATTACACTGACTTTCCTTTAATGATTTGAAGGCCACATACCCAAGTGTCTGGTTGTTATGCCAGCGCAAAACCTCGACAAGGATTGTTTTGACTGCATGGACCTTAGTATGCTACATAACTTTAATATGTATTAATATGTGGCTTTAGTACATCACACTTGGCCCTGACAATGCATACATAGACGATTGGGTTTTTGCTTTTCATAACTCCATTTTCAAGAGATTATTTTGCTAATGTCAAATTTCCATTAGTCTTTACTCTCTTCGAGGCAAGACACGTTTAGTCATATGGTGCACAATTTTTTTTTTTTTTTACACGAAATCAATTCAGACAAAACAAGTCAGACATCTCAGCAACCTCTTGGCCAATAGAAATGGTCCACCTAAAGCATTTTTGTTCCAATCTCCCTACTTTTTGGCAGTCACGTTTGCAACTGTAGATTTCAATTTTTTTTTTTTTTTTACACGAAATCAATTCAGACAAAACAAGTCAGACATCTCAGCAACCTCTTGGCCAATAGAAATGGTCCACCTAAAGCATTTTTGTTCCAATCTCCCTACTTTTTGGCAGTCACGTTGTCTGCCACTCGAAGACGCGTGTGGCCTGTCCAAGTGAGCTTTTTCCCCGACTTATCAAGCGCCGTCTCACGCCTTCCCAACTGCCAGAGCGAATGAGATGGTTGGGTGCTCTTGATGAGGGGTTTTGGGTTCAGCGGAGGCACTCGATTCCTCCGCTGCACTATTTGGGAAAGCATGGTCAGTAAGGTACTACCATTCGGAACCTAAGAAAACCTTCAAAGCACATGAGGTAAAATGTGTTAAGGTCCGATGTGGAACTTTTGGGCTATCATATTTCCAAGAGATACAAAGTACATTAGGTCAAACACAACACTGCTCATAACCCTAAGAACACCACAACTACAGTAAAGCATGGTGGGGGGGGGGGGGCATCAAGCTTTAAAACTGTTTTTCTTCAGCTAGACCAGGGGTGTCAAACTCATTTGACATTGTGGGCCACATACGGCCTCGGTAGACGTCAAGTGGGCCGGACAGTTAAAATTAGACCATACTCTGCTATGAATAACCGAAATATCATGTATTTCCTTTGTTGGCAAAAGCTTGTCGCTTCTCAGGATATACAAGTTGAGCCGCCTTCATCATGCATCATTTCACAAAGTCACCATCGGAATACGGCTTTGATGCTAATGCTATTTCGCTAGCAATTCGGTAGCTGGCTTTTACTGCTGTGTTGGGTCTGTCTCAGTGACCGACTTGAGACTGCTCGTGTCTTCTCCTCTGATCAAAACAGGGTTCCCTCTAGTGGATGATCCATGAATTGCAGCTTATGAAAAATATTCATTCCGTGTCTTATGTATTTTTTTTTCACTTTTAAATTATCCTGCGGGCCTGATCGAACCTCGTTGGGGGCCGGTTCCGGCCCGCGGGCCGTATGTTTGACACCCCTGAGCTAGACCTTCAACAAGGTGCAGGGAATTACGAACTGTTCCATATCCCGTTAATACCAGGCTTGGACTCGGGACACTTTTGCAGGGTTCAGAGCAGAGGGGAGATTTATTTGAGGTTCAACCTCAAAATAGGCATGGCTGCGAAAACCAGGCAAGGGCTGGACAGAACTGTGGCCAGAGACTGGAGTGCAATGCAGAAAGACAAAACACACTGTCACCGGACAAAGGGAGACAAGGGCTATTTAAGGACCATCAGGTAGAAACAATCAGGGCGGGGCCAACAATCAGACTAGCACAGGAGGAAGGGCGAGTGCCCTTCACCGGTGTGACATATACCCTGTCACCGTTAGCACAAAAGCTTCAAGCTTCTGGAAGAAGGAGGGGAAAAAAGTCAGGAAAAGCTTACTTAAAGATCAGAAATTGATTTAGGGTGAATATGAGCAATTTTAAATGATGGAAAGTGTGTGCTGACTCCCATTTAACAAGTTTTAATGTGATTGATTAATTCAGAACACGGCCAAGTCACCAGTTATAAGAGGGTGTGCACACCTTATTTCAATTATTCAATTTTATGCAACAGACAGAACAATGGTAGCGCAACAAAAACATGGACAGAAGCAGATAACAGCAATCACATTCATATATATTTTTTTTTATCCTGTGACAAATATGAGTACCATACTGATAAGCTGAGAAGAGTTGAGACGTCGTAACAAACATAATATCCATAAAGAGCAGTACAATGCTCATTCAAATGATTCCGTGTGACAAAAAGGGTTTCATTCTTTTTCTATGGCGTTACTGTTTATTTGTGTAAATGACAATATTAAGGAGAGCATTGGTGTGTGGCTTCATTGTGCAACAGCTGCTGGCATCTGCACTCTAGCGCCATTGTGAACGAGTCACGTGCGCCCTCTGAAGTCCTCGGGGTTCAGACGCATGCGAAAAATATAGACAGACGCGTTACGAACAAAGGGCTCAATCGCCAGTTTCTATGAATCACGTGTGCTCTTTTGTCTTCAAGCCAACGCAGCCAAATGCGTTGGTGAGGTGAGCGTGCCAATCCGGACGGTAATCTGCTGATGTCACACTGGGCCCAACGACCTTGTCAAACTGCCAGAGGGGGAAGGAGGGGTGAGGGCGCCGTGATTGACGGGACGCCTCCTCAGACAGCAGCTGTCCTCCGCAGCCCGGCGTGCTGAAGCGACATAATGCCTCCCCGGGATGGGAGAGGGATGCATGACGGTTACGTTTCGTCATCGAGGATGAGGTGAGGGTGGACCGGACGTCGTCACTTTCGCATCATCGGTTCAGTAATCGGCACCACGGCTTCAGCCAGAGGTCATCGGAAATATCTGGACGATGGAACGGCATCAGCATTTTTTTGACGTGAGGTTGCGGCATAGGGGAATCGAGTTTGCGTCTCAATATTTACCAGACTCAACTCATTCAAGTAGGAAGGTCACAAGTGGCACAATGAAAACAAAATGGAAATTATGCAATGAGGTTTTGATGATCATTTTACAAAAAAATTATGTAATTAATTTTCAATGATAAAACCATTTTTTTCAGGTAAAAAGTTGCTTTATTTTAAAGAAAGAATTCTCTTTTGGAGAAGGTCGCATGTTTTCAAGGTTAAGGTCGTATATTTCCAAGAATTGCCCCTTGTGAGGGTAAGCGATTTCAGATAATGGATGGATGGATGGAATATATTTTTAAAGTGACAGTCCAATATTTTTTCAAAAACTTGATGTGTTAGAACAAGACATTTTTTTTTAAATTTGTGTAACCAGTTCAGGGTGCACCCACCTATTGCCCGGAGTCAGATGAGATAATGTCCAGCATGTCTGCAACCCGCGTGAGGATAAAGCGGTTTAGATAATGGATGGATGAAATCAGTGTCAACAACACGTTTTGGGATAAAGCCATTTTTGATTAAAATTTGCTCTTGACAAGTGTAATCGTTGAGCGTAATCTTTTGGAGCCATCCAATTATCAGGCACTTGCTGACTTTGATAGGAAGAAAATGCTCAAATTTGGTGTACTCTGCTTGAGTGCAGATTTTACTTGGCTGATTCCATTGCATCTTTCCTCGATACAGAGATGAAAGTGGACTTTTCTGAAAATTCC
>NW_017805002.1:1135226-1136292 GCF_001891065.2 Hippocampus comes
TTCAGCGCGAACATGTACGCAAGCGCGTCTTTTGATTTCAACCAATCACGCCGACGCAAATGATGTCACACATGACAACAGCTAAGCTAAGTTAGCCGAAACGACACTCGAAGTCGGACGGACACGATTTTCTGCCAATCTGTGTTTCTCCCTTTTTGGCCAAATATATTTTTTCGACAACTGTCTTGTCCACGGCGTCTTTTATTCGTTCCACTGGGGTTTAGCAGGTGTGTTTATAAAGAGACGAAAATTGTTTGGGGACTATCCCCCACGTTCGAGTTGAGATGGTATAACCCAAGAGGCAAAATGACGCTTGCTACTGTTGTTGCGAGTTGCCATTCGTTCTACAAAACCATTAGTCAAACGCCATCATGTCTTCTGTCGTGATTACACAAACAAAAATCTCTTTACTGTTACTAGTGTTAGTGCCTCAATATGGCTACGCTCGTGAAAGCAATACAACGAACTCAAACGCGTCTTCGTTCAATGTTGTCAACGAATATCCGGATTAATTTTATGCAAATTTTCCTCAATTCTCCGGAGAAATTTTCATAAAAATTTGAAAAACCTGGAATTCCGGGAAAATCCGGAGGACTTT
Organism: Hippocampus comes; assembly: GCF_001891065.2. Taxonomy (NCBI): domain Eukaryota; kingdom Metazoa; phylum Chordata; class Actinopteri; order Syngnathiformes; family Syngnathidae; genus Hippocampus; species Hippocampus comes. The sequence continues at coordinate 1,135,825 of NW_017805002.1, forward strand.
CATCTCTGTCGATATGACTTGAAATTTGTTACTTCCAGATTCCTTCAAAGCAGCATTAGGCCTCCACATATACTCCAGAGGTCAAGCCACTCAAATTTGAAGTGTGTGTGTGAAAAAAAGGGGTGTGTGTGCCTGGGTGTGTGTGTGTGTGTGTGTGTGTGTGTGTGTGTGTGTGTGTGTGTCAGTGGGCAAGAGGACAGCATGCTGGGTGGAAGGATAAAAATAACCCAAGTTCTCCATCCTCTTTTGTTTGTGGTCAGCGGGCACTCAGCTGGGGTTGGCCAAGACTGATTTTGGGACCCAATGAAGGTGACGGATTTCCCCAGAAGAGGGCACGGTAAGACACTCTGCAAAGTCACACCTACCGCTGGACGGTTACCAAGGTGATGGAGCCATGTGAGTTGCAAACACAACTGGTATCAGTATGAACATGACAAATAAATGATGCTTAACTTAATGACCCCCCCC
>NW_017805002.1:1136330-1137111 GCF_001891065.2 Hippocampus comes
CCCTCAGACAATACATCCTCACACAAGCTCCCCCATGAGTCGGTGGGTGGAGGTGGCCACCATGTTGGCGTCAATCAATCATGTCAGCATATATGCGTTGACACATAATGTGTAACACGGAAGAAGACTGGCCGCGATCTTTGGCCCTTCCCCGCTCACACTCAGACTTAATAATGTGCTGCCACTGTGCAGGGCATCTCAAATATTCCTGCGGAGTGCCAAAGAGGAGATATTAGCTGACATTTTCTCAGTGTGTGTGGGGGCCGTTAGTCCATAAATTCCATCCACTGGCACTTGAGTGCATGAAATGTTTGTTGAGGCAGGAAAGAAATGAGATTCTCCAAAGGCAAATGATGAGTGCAGACAGCAGGAGAGCTGCAAAAAGGCCGTTGCCGCTAAGAGCTTAACACGTGACGACACTACCCCCATGTGGTCAGTCAAAGACTTTGTATTGTGCTGTCTTTGCTTTTAATTTTATATACATCTTTATTTACATAGCGCTTGCGCAACAGCTGCAGCCGTAACAAAGAGCTTTACGGAACATTTAACAAATTACATAAAATGAAAGAGAATGAGACCAAAACGGAAGTTATTGTGTTCGGTGAACCACACCATGCCATTGACCTTGGTGTTCCTCACGGTTCCTGTGTCAAGAAACTTGTCGTGATTTACAGCAGGGGTCCCCAACCTTTTTTGCCCCACGGACCGGTTTATGTCAGACAATATTTTCAGGGACCGGCATTTAAGGTGTGGCGGAAATAATACAACAAAATAATATGGT
>NW_017805002.1:1137432-1152743 GCF_001891065.2 Hippocampus comes
GGCTTGACGTGTGTCAAGCGTGACACAGACGGATGTAACGGAGAATCCGGTAATTTTTCAAAATAAAACATCTTTCGTATTCCGAAATAAATAAAACGGAATTAAGGCAAGTTCTTTCTGTGCGGCCCGGTACCAAATGCCCTGCGGACCGGTACCAGTCCGCGGACCGGCGGTTGGGGACCCCTGATTTACAGTTCTTTTGAACTAGACAAACAACTCAGCAGTGGTAAAAGCAAGCCTCTTCCAGCTACGATTTACAGCAAAAGTAAAATATTACTTGCCTTCTGGCCAGCTGCAAAAACTAATTAATATATTTATTACAGCGCCTGTGGATTATTGCAATGTATTATATTATAGGTATTTACAGACCTAATTGTTCCTTTTATTGTTCCCCAATAAACAGGTAGGAGTAAATATAATCCGTAATTGTTTTAGAGCAGTGGTGCCCAACCTTTTTTGACCGAAGATCGACTTTTCAGGCAAGCGACCTCCCGCGATTGACCCGCTACCTCACGTGCACGAATCATACACACACGCATGCCACGATGAGAAACAGCCATAACGGCCCAGAACACGAATGAATCAGAACAGCAAAATAAAGTACATACAAGAGCTTGTGAGTTTGTAAAAAGGAATCAGTGCCTACCTTAATCGAGACCTGACGCGGCTGCATGGGAGGCACTTTGGCAGCGTCTTCAGTGCAACAACGTCACTATCGTAGCTCAAATGTATCGTTTTAAAATTTCTCTCCTGGCACTTCAAATTCCGCTTCTTTGCCAGTGCCACCGGTGAATTGTACATGAAACAAACTTTGAATGAGAATAAGAAAAATGAAAAAATATATACTGTATTTGGCAACAGCTCTAATCACAAGCTGCAGGTGCAGACTGCTGGCGTCGAACAACTTCCGGTGATGCAGCCGCCGTAGGTTAAATGTGACCTGCTTTGTTTTATTTTTTAAATACTTTTTTGTGAAAGTGAAAGTGAGAGGATGCTTAGGGTGCAATGTGCACAAACACAAGAATATAGAATATTAACACGCCACACTCTCACAAACACTTTTCGATCACCCCCCCTCACCCGCTACCACCACCATCAACTTGGGACCAGTTCGCGGGCTACTGGTCGATCGTGATAGACTGGTTTGGCACCCCTGTTTTAGAGCAAAAGTCAATAATTTATATTTTGAAAGTCTTACAACTTAAATGAATATGTTCACCTCAAAAAATACAAATGATGGTCTTTACAGTGTATAAGAGTTGTACGTCCACACCAATACTGTCCTCATTGTGTGGGATCTCCTACATTTTAACATTTATTATGTTCAAAATCAGCCTGCGTGCCCATCACTGCAAATTTCTCAGAATCCATTTTCCATCATGTTTGAAAGCATGACCCGATGACGCTTATGACTTCTGACACTTGTGACCCATTTGGTAGGTCGCCCGCTCTACTTATCGTGAACTCGACTTGGCTTTTGTGCATTGGCCTTAATGTTCTCTGTGGCCTGTTGAAGCTGTTTTTTTTTTTTTGCCCCATTTTGGAACATTTGCTGAGACACTTCACACCACTAGGTGGCAAGACTTGCGTTACAATATGAACAACACAATTTTTTCCCTCTCTCGCTCTCTCTCTCACTACATACATACATATAAACACACACACACACACACACACACACACACACACACACACACACACACACACACACACACACCTATATCCATCCATCCATTTTCCGATCCGCTTATCCTCAAAAGGGGCGTGTGTTGGAGCCTATCCCAGCTGTCTTGGGCAATAGGCGGGGGACACCCTGAACTGATTGCCAGCCAATCGCAGGGCAGACACAGACAAACAACCATCCGCGTTCACACACATACCTAGGGACAATTTAGAGCAGGGGTGCCAAACTCAGGTCCTGGGGGGCCGCTGTCCTGCATGTTTTCCAAGTCTCCCTGTTGCAATACACCTGATTCAAATGATCAGATCATCAGCAAGCTCTGCAAAATATTAAAACCCGCTCTCATTCTGACACCATCCAATCCATCCAGCCATCCATTTTGTTCAGCACTTATCACTATGGTCCCCATCTGACTTTGGGTAAGAGGTGGAGTGGTTGCCAACTAATTGTAGACTACAACAAGCACAATAAATCAACATAGTTTTAGGTGATGGTCTTTTAAAGGTCAGCATTCTGCTATGGGACCTCATTAGTGAGTCTATCACGTCTTAGTTTTTCTTGATCATGTATAGGAGAGACCTTTCAAGTTTTAATGGCAAGTGAGAAAGTGTTCATTAGTGAGTTTGAATGTGGCTTGGGGTTAGTATGACGGTACGCTCCAGATGCTCAGCAGATGTTGTCAGATGTAATGGATGTGCTGGTAAACCATCACAACAACTGCGGCATTCTGCTAGTACAAGACAAACATAGAATGGTCCGGAGGGGTGGGGAACCTACGGGCTGTGGGCCGTATTCGGACTTTTTTGTGGTTCCACTCATGATAGTCACACCTACCAAATGTTGCCAAGTTAAAATGGCTCTAACCTTGAGGAGCTGCGTTACTACAGTTTTATATAGAGTTGGGAATGCGCGAGACGGCTCTTGATAGAGTTATATAACCGTGCAGAACAAATTCCACTTTCCAAATTGAAACTGTTTCCAAGGCCTGAACTTTCAAACAATTCTGGGGGGTGCGACGCGGGGAGTCAGGCTGGCAACTCTGAACAAATGTTCACCACAATGAACACCTTGCAAAGTTTATGAGTTTTGAGTATGGGAAAGCCTTTAAAACATAAAAAGCCATTAAAGTGGCAATTTACTTGGCTTAAGAATAATAATGACAAAGCAACAAAGCCACAGTCACGACGAACTGATGTAAAAAGTCTATAAACATTTACGAGTAACCCCCAAAAGCTCATTCATGATACATAATAAATATATTCATAATAAACATCTGGTTAACCAATGCATCACATTTTCCCCGTGATTATAGCTGAAAAACATTGGGAAAATGGCACCTCATTCCTGTTTGAGGGTGTAAACGATGTTGCAATTAAGTCTCAGCTAGGCGCCTGCAGGATTCGCGCGTTTTGAAAGTTACAGTTGAGGGGCAACATGGGTAAACCTTTTAGCACACGCGCCGCTCTTCCCCTGGGTCACGCAGAGGTCTCGGGCCTTTCACGCCGCTAGCTGCTAATGAGGTTGAAGAATCTCCAGCTCTCACACACACACACAACACACACACACACACACACACACGCACACACACACACACACACACACACACACACACACACACACACACACACACACACTTGAGTCTGCTGCTCAAATAAGTCATGAAAAAGGCACACAAAAATGGACCGGTGCAAAAGTGTGACGCTTTGGTGCACGACGATCAAAAGTGTCGTTCCATCTGCAGTGTTATGTGTTTGCAAACTGAATCCACTATTGTGGACAATATTTTTTTAAATGTCTTTGCAAAATAAAAATGATTTGCCTTTGCATTTAAAGCTACAAGAATGCTGAAATATGAAGTATTTTCCAAAAGACAGAAACAAATCAGACCTTGCCTCGTTTCCATGTTTTTAATATACGGTAATGTTTTCACGGTTAATCATTGTATTTTTTTTTTCAACATTTTTGTTGGGACTTTTTGCAGAATATTTTGTGTAGAAAGTCAATTTCAAATGAATGTAAAATGCATGAACCGATTTATTCATAATAAACTTTATTCAACATATTCATTCACTGGATACATTGAAAACTACTAAAATATTATATATCCCACTAGGAAGAGATACGTTTGTACTCCTTTTTGAATGTGTAAGCAGGTAAGACATTACCTATGTTATATTGATTATTTGTAATTCTCTTTTGCTCTGTTTCTTCTTCCATAATTTTTGATGGTCTTAATTCCCCCCCCCCACCACAAGTCACTATATTATACCGTACTCTTTTTTTAATTCATGTTTGAAATACATAAAATTGCAAAAAACAAAAAAAAAAAAAACAATTGTTGGTCAACAAAATGCCAGTAATATTGGAAACATACAATACTACGTTATTTACCATTTAGATTGAAATGGTTCTAATTTAAATTCAGGTCCTTTGACTTTTAGAAAATTAAAACCATTAAAACTGTCATCATTATATTTTAGCTTAAAATGGTCATCCTCTTGTCAGATTATTGCAGTATTGCAATGTAAAAAAACCCAGTAAATTGGAAAACAGTGTGAGACAATATTTTATACATCGCAATATTACAGTATTTTTTTAAAATTTTGATTAATTAAAAAAAATTAAGCCACCTTAAGTATTTTCAATTTAAATGAACATTTACTGGATTTAGTTTGCTATGCTGAAATATTATGCAAGGCCTATTGCCACATTGTTGCACATGTATTGAATGTCTTGATATATAAATGTATTATTAACATTAAAATTAATGAGTAAAAAAACAATTCTTTTATAGCGAAATTTAAAATAAATACAACTTTTTTTGAATAACAGATCTTATTTTTTTATTGAGGAGAATCAAGTCGAGCGTTTCTAGTTTTTAGAAAATAAACCAATGACAATATTACAAATAATGAACTCATTACATCATTCACAGGGTTACAGTCAATATACATTTATACAGAAATACAATATATCCCACATTGGTCGCCTTCTGATTCCGAACCGGTGCTGGCTGGCGAGGCGCTTAACGAGGAGCACACGGATGCCCGCCCACACGAACTGACATCCAGAGTGGCAAGGGTCAAGGTCGGGATGGGGGGAAGCACGGAGTAACGCGGGTCCTATCGGGATCGATCCTGTAGGGATAGAAGACGGTCCTGTACCGCACGCTTCGTGGCTGCACGTGACCACAATGGCAGCAGAGGGTGCTCTGGTGCTTTTTGTGCAGCACATGAGCCCTCTAACATTTCACTGGTTCCCCTCGCTTCTCAACTGTGGCAGCTCCTGTGAGGAGGACTTTTTTGTCAAGTTTTTGGTTCAGTAATTATTCACAGTAAACCACAGTCGCCAAAGTAGAGTGTTTGAAAAAGGTGAGCAGCAGAAAGCATCATTGAAAGAGAGGAATTAATGAGTCTGGCTGCAATCAGACATACTGTCAACCTACAAAAAAAACCCTTTTCTGCCTAGATGTTGTCCTTTGAACTGTAACTGTAACATTCACAGAGAAATAAAGGAAATTATAAGGCCATTAAAAACACACACAAAAAAAACAAACAAACAAACAAAAAAACAAAGCATGCCTCAAGGCTCCTTCCAGGGTCGGCGTTTGCTTAGGTTTTGACTTTTAAAAAAAGCAGTTTTACTCGATAATGTGAGGGGATGGCTTGTGGACCTTGGAAAAGACCCTTGAAAGACAAGCCTTAATCAATACACCTGCGCAATCAACTGACACTACTTCAAAGTTGTAAATATATTATTGAAAGAGAAATGAGGAAAACGTGGCCATGACTGGGAAAAAATTGATTTGTATTTTTATCAGAATCCGTATCAAAACCGAGCGGACTTCAATGCTCCTTCCCAGGGCCTCATTTACTTATGTTGCGTAAATATATTATTCATAGAGAAATGAGGAAAACGTGGCCATGACTGGGGAAAAAAAAAAATGATTTGTATCTTTTATCAGAATCCGTATCAAAACTGAGCGGACTTCAAGGCTCCTTTCCAGGGCCTCATTTACTTATGTCGTGACTTGTCATTTGAGGGTTATTTCAAACCAACTCGACTTTGTGAAGGGGGTGAACCAATTAAATTGTGCTGTAAAAGGCAAGTGGCAGGAACTATACTGTATCAAAGGAACGAAAGAAAAAGATGTAGATCAAATATACTTTTGATTTTGAACAACCTCTGCTGCCTGAATGTTGTCCTTAAAACAGTAAATGACAAAAACGAGCAGTTACTTCAAACCAACTGGATTTTCTGAATAGATGGGGCGTGTAGCAGGGAAAGAGTGTTTTGAAAAAGGCAACCAGCACAAAACATTGAAACATCAGTGATACGTCTAGCAATGAAGAAAAAAGAAAAAAAAAGAAAAAACTGCCTGGATATTGTCCTAAAAATTGTCAATGTATTAGTCATACAGAAATGTGGGGCCATGACTTTAGAAACTTTCCTTCGAGTATGACTTTTTCTTTTCTGAAGCTGCAACAAATTTGGGTGTCGTTGAAGGCTACTTCCCAGGGCCCCCTTTGCTTAGGCTTTGACTTTTAAAACAAGCACGGTTACTTAAAGGAAACTAGTGGGTGGAGGGCTGGGGCATGGACCAAGAAAAAGGTGGGCCATGATTGGGGGGGGTTCGGGGTGATAATCCACATCTTTAATGAGAATCCACACCACAATTGGGCACACCTCTTGGCTCCTTCACAGGGCCCCCATTGCTTGGGATTTGATTTCTTAAAACCAACTCAACTTTGCAAAGGGATGGGCCATGGGCCATAGGCGCACCATTTGTTAATACTGAGCAGTCGAAAAAAACCCCCACCTCAAATGAGCCTATGTCTTACTGTGCAATCAAAACATTTTCAAACTAGAGTAGCACTTTCACAAACAACCTCCTCCAGCTCAAGTGCTCTCATAAAAATGGTAAATTATAGAGAAATACAGTATATACAAATACATAGAAAAATTGAAGAAAATATGTCGCCATGATTGAGGAAAAATGTTCTTTATGTCACACCGTAATTTGGAGCTGCATCAAAATTAGGAATGCCTCTTTTATAGGGCCGTGTATATATATATATATAGAGAGAGAGAGAGAGAGAGAGAGAGAGAGAGAGAGAGAGAGAGAGAGAGAGAGAGAGAGAGAGAGAGAGAGAGAGAGATCCATACAGGGGTGTTTATCTATCTGTTATTGTCTCCAATTTGGTAATGATTCAAACAAGGTTTGTTCAGGATTGGAGGAGGTCTGCACTCAACTGAGGCTATCCAAGTTTAAATTCCAGATTTCAGGAGGCACTTTAACCATTGTTTCACTGGATAAAATATAAATACAAAGCAAGTTAATTTACAACTTGTTTTGACTACATTTGTCATGAAACATTTTTCACAGTGTAAAAAAAAAAAAAGTGGAGTGCAGCATCTCTTCTGTGATTATTGCTCAGCTTCAACTGCTCTCGCTCTTTTCACTTTTTTTTTTTTAATCATAAAAGATGAATACTGGACTTCATGTGGTCAACATTTCACCCTTCACATGAAATGCAACCAGGATCCACTGGCCTGTAAACATAGTTGGAAAATAAAAATGGCTTCCTTGTACCACCGAGAATTTAAGTGTGCAACACACATACCGATTTTCGGGCTAAATTTTAACATCTCTTCCCCTCTTTCAATTAAAGTCCACAGTCCGATTATTGGATGTCTCTAACAAAATCAAACAAAGTACAAAACAAAAAAATGGAGTAATTATCCTGAGCGATGAACTTGTGGTTTGTTGTGTCAATCGGAATGAAAAAATATATTACGGTATTTAAAGTCATAAGAATGTTGAATGATGAGGATTTCTAGAAATCCAGATACATTTACAAAAAAAAAAAAAAGACAAACAAATCAGATCATGCTTTTTCACACTGTTAAGGATTGTTTTACTTTCATCTTTTTATTTATTTTTTGACAGGTTTGTTTTGCTTTTCAAACAATAAATGTTGAAATTTAAAAATATTTGACTCACACATTTAATTGGAAGTTACACCGAAATTTGGAGTACCTCAAAGCTCCTTTACGGGGCCCCATTATTTTCACTATTTTTAAATGAATAACGTATGAAAAGGCAAAAGGAAGTAGATATCTATAAAGGTGTGCAATTTGGTGCTTCTAAATGTTACATCTGTTCAGTATTTTGGATTGTGTGTTCGAGATAAGATGATCCACAGACTCTGTGATTGTGATGTGAAACGGAATGCTAATCAATTAGGAAAGGACTTTTGCACTACTCTTTCTTCTTCTGCATAATTTCCATCAATCCAAATGCCCTGTGCTCTATGTCACGAATCAGTCTTGGTAATACAACAGATATGGGGACTTGCTACTGTTGATGGAGATATACTTATGTGCGTGGTGTGGTGTGTTGGTCTTCTGGAGTACCTGTACATTAAACACTGAAAGAACTGCAAGGAAGAATTTTTCCTCGTCATGTGTGGTCTGTCACAGTTGAAAAATCTTTTCAGATATGAAAAATCGGTATGTGTGTACTCCGCTTAACAGCTTCCAATGTGTGTAGGGCTTGGGTTCAGTGAGGTCTGGAAGACGGCAGTGGTGGAGGAACCAGACAGAGCGATGGATCCAGGTTGGACATTTTTGCACTCCAAACACTCTTCACCCGGGCAAGAGGCAAGTGATGCTTTCAGACGCCTCATGACAAACAATACTGACAAAGATTGACAGCTCAAAATATAGAAGCAAAGTATATCTTCTCCAGGGAGGTGATGGGATAAGGTGAGGTTGTTTATCTACATGATTGTGCAGCTTTTCATCATCAACTCAAAACACAGATGGAAAATCCCAAGCGTTTTTTTTTCTCTCTCTTGGCACTTTGCAAAACAAAACCTCAAAATAAAATCAGAACAATTCAATAATATGCATACACAAATTGCAAACTGCAGAAATAGAACACGTTGCATCCACCTGATTGTAAAGTCTATTTGTGTGTGTGTGTGTGTGTGTGTGTGTGTGTGTGGTGACTGGAAGAAGAAAGAAGATGGATGGATGGAGGATGGAGGTCCGCCACGCATCTGAGTCAGCTTACCCAGCACGCTTTATGACACGGAGGAGAACAGGGTGGTTAGGTGGGTGGGGTTGGTCAAGTGAGTCAGCCCTCTGAAGTGGTCCTTGATACATCCACTAGGGAGCGAGGTAAAAACAATGTTGTCTATGCTGGGAATATTCAACACAACATTTCACACCATTTTGAAAAAAAATGTAAGATATTTTTTTTCCTTTCTTGAGGTTTTCCTGATGTCAGTCTGTGCCAGAAGGTCCATTTGATGGTTCCTACATCCTCGGCCCATCTTCCGAAATAGACAGGATCCTTGGTTTCTTTTTTTGTACCTTGCCCTTTTAAAGGGTAGCTCACCTACTCATCTAGTGTACAACGTTTTATTGTCTTTAATTGTCCATAAACTGCTTTCATTTTTCACCTTTTTTTTTTTTTTGCTTACAAAATTCTTTACAAAATTATGACCAAACCAAAAGCATCAATGAAAAGCGGTGGAAGAAGAAAAATAAGTGTTGCTGGTCACTTCATTTTAGGGCTCCTGTGGTTCTGCGTTGCAGAACAGCTTGTGGATGGATGGTGACGGGGGAGTAAGGAAGAATTGGGTGAGGGAAGGGGAAGTGTCGAGGAAGGGGTGGGGTCACAACCAAAAAGCATCCACTCCGTCCTCGGCGCCCGCCGGGGAGAGGTAGGGAGTGCCCCCCCCCTCCGGAGTGCCCCGGCCGGCCCTCCCCGGACCGCTGCTCTGCATTGGTGAAGGTCAGACCTCCACAGACTGGATCTGGTTCATCTGGGCTCGCATCATCTGGACACTGTTGAGGATCTTCTTCTGATGGCCCGCTAATGTCACGCCCACCCGGAGGATGTCACTGTGACGGTTACAAAACCATTGAATGGATGAACCGAACACGGAAAACCCACAAGACAGAGTATGAATACACACGTACTGTAGGTCGCTTCATGAGGTACATCAGTGACGAGCAGCCACCATTCATGTAGTGTTTTGCAAAACTCCATCACGAATAAGTAAAGGAGCCATGGGTCATATTGGTTTGTTTACAGCGCAGTCTTGTGCACTTTCAATTGAGAGGGGAGTATTGATTTGATTAAGGTCTTTAAAATAAAGCATTTTGAACTAAATGTAACTGTCACTAATTTTAGAAGCCTACTCTTTGCCTTCATTTTTCCGTTAAATTCCTTTAAATCTTTGTTTCTACCTGTTTTTTAAAGGCTGTCCATGTACATTTTTTAAATTAATTCTGAGTAAGCTAAATTTGCTCTCTTTGCTTTGTCTTTGAGCGTCTCTAGCTGTTTGTCAATGCTTTTGGGGTGTTGTGCTTTTGGTTGTGAGAAGCACATTGAGTTGCCTTGTACGTATGAAATGTGTTATATAAATCAAACTGTCTTGCCCTGCAATATTACTCATTTAACATATTGTCGAATAGACTGAATAGAATAGATTGTCACTTACTCCATGGTCATCTGGGACACCACGTCAAAAGTAGTGAAGTCCGAATTGGCAAAGTTGTCCTTATACTGGCCCATCTTGATGGCGTCCAGCCACTCGTCCACTGTGCTGAAGCTGGAGAAGTCCGGGATGCTGCGGTCCAGCAGGGGCAGATGCACACTGGGGGGTGGGGGTGGGTGGACACAAGCAGGATGCATTAGGATGAATGATGACGGAAATGTGATGGTGCTTCGCATCGCGGTCGTTCTGCGGACCACCTGCGTGCTTCTGGAGCCACTGGTTGCGTCACGTTCTCACGGCCTGAGGACAATCCCGCAGGCCTCGTTCATCAAAACCGTGTTTTCCAAATTCATTTCCCTCAAAATGGATTTTCCAAATGAAGTGCTGAGTTTTTGGGGGGGAGACTTTCTACTGGACATCTGTGGAAAATTAGGAATGTTTTGGATGTGCACAACTGCCTCAATCCTGGATTTGCATTTGCTGTTTGTTGGAAAGACTTGAAAGAGTCGGTTCTAAAACCAACACTGCATTCTAGATCAGTAGCGCCTTTCACACAGACCATCATAGCCAGCTTCTTACCGCCTTATCCTGTGTGTAAGGTACTGATGTGTGGACTGAAGTCGAGTGGCTTCAAAAATACTATCTATCGGAGGTTTAACACAGTCTGTGACGATGTTTACATGCAGTCAGTATTGAGGTTAAGGTCCAAATTACAGTTTCTGAAACTTTTGAGGCAACCCGTTTACATGCATGAGTGGGCAGAGTTAGTCCCGTATTAATGTCTGCTTGTGTATTTCCGGCGAGTTGCGCGCCAGGCTCATGAACTTATTAACACACACATTTGTGTGTCTAAATACAAAGGTTTTTTTTTCAGAAAATAATGTAAAAACGCTGCGAAGAAATCAATGTATTCAAGTTAGGCTCAGGAAGGCAAGTAAGCAGGATCGCCGCATATACAAGCACTTCCTGTACTCCAAAGACCAAGATTCCTTGCGTACAGAGTATGCGCAGAACACAAATCAATGTCCTTTCAATGGAAGTATTCCGTTTGCATTTATATGACCAAATATTTGGGTTAGAAAAGGGGTAACCCGTCGGTCTATTCGGGTTTTTAAAAATTGACTATGAGCATCTTCGAATTTATGCCGGCCGGTGCTTACATGGCCTTTCAAAGGTTTTGCATGTGTGTAAGAGGCTGACACCAATGTATGAGTTTTAACACCCGAGACTCATTGCGCCGTGCCACTTTGTGTCGTCAAATTTGTCGCTGACGTTGCCAAGCATCTGATTATCGGAATGCATGAAGCACCAATGTTTCACTAGTGTTCTGCTTTGGCAAGTTCTGTCTGACGATATATATTTAATGAATTGGCCAAATAATCGATTATCAGATTTTTAAAACATTATAATCGGCACCGGCCTCGGGAAAATCCATGTCGGTTGGGCCCTCCAATTCAGATTAAGGTAAGGTAAGTCAGACAGGATTTCTAGGGGTCTGCAAACCCGATTAGAGAAACAAAGCGCCAGAAGCCGTGACAACCCCCCCGCGCCAAAAAAAAAAAAAAACCCTAATGCTTGAAACACCCAATTCATCAAGCAGTCTGACTCACCCTGAGGATAACGGAGTCATGGCCTTCAAGGTATTGGGATTACGAATCATCTTGTCCAGGTTGTTGACGATCTGGCTGAATTTAGGCCGGTTGTTGCGATCCTTCTGCCAGCAGTCCAGCATCAGCTGGTGCAGGGCGCTGGGACAGTCCATAGGGGGTGGCAGCCGGTAGTCCTGCTCAATGGCGTTGATGACCTGAAGGGAGGAGGAGTCCCGACACACAGAATGCAAAGTTAATGAAAAAAGCCTCACCAAATATTTTTCATTGATCAGTGATGAAGCATCTTGAGAGACACATCCATCCATCCATCCGTTATCATTAGTGCTTGACCTCATTATGGTTGTGGGTCAGTGTAGTCTATTGCATCAAGTAGGGCAAACCCTGGACTGGTCCCCAGCAATCATTGGGCACGTAAAATGATTGGATCAGTTCAGGCAACATTTGCTTTCAACACATAAGGTTATAGTGGGCAGTGACACTCGACACAAGACTCACTACACGCCGCATGGTGTCTGCTGTCATTAAAGACTCATAATTTCTGCTTGCGATTTCATCCAGACTCTCCAGTGCTCAAAGTGGTGACATCGCCATTGACCTCAAAAGTGTGGCCCGGTAATTGATTGCCTGCTCGGTTGACTGGGGCACACTAAGGTGGGGCTTTGTTAACCGGTCGGAACGACCCGGAAATACGCACACAGTCTCACCCCAGTTCATTACGGGGGCCCATTAAAGAAGCCTGCATTCAAAGTCCGATTAATCTCATTCAGAAGACATCTAAATAAGGACCCCGATGAAGCACAGGCGCTATCTGAGACTGTTAATAAGATAACAGCCGAGTTTCTCTGTCCTCTCTGAGCACATTAGCGTTCTCGTTTTCAATTTCAAACTATTCTCATTGTCTCCCCGCCACCCTCGCTCCTCTATAATTTGCTCTCTTCCCACCGCTACCCAGAGGGAGAAATTGAGGCTCCAGTAGAGAGCACAAATTGTCTACAGAGCATTTTCAAATTATCTGATTATATCTGTGCGGCAGCTGGAAGAAATTATCACATGAAACACACATTGCTCTTTGGAGCAATGACAGGCCGCACCTCTGGATATTAAATATGTTTGCGGGAATGGGCGCCACAATGCCCGTAGATGAGTTCAGTTACGCACATCTTGATTGGTCATGTCCCAGTAGGGCCTCTCTCCATACGACATGACTTCCCACATGACGATCCCGTAGCTCCACACGTCGCTGGCCGAGGTGAACTTCCTGTACTGGATAGCTTCGGGCGCAGTCCATCGGATCGGGATCTTCCCCCCCTGCGAGTAAAAAAAAAAAAAAAAAAAGAAGCTCAATTACACCCAGCAACAGACGGTAATTTAAACCAGGAGGTGGATGCACTCAAACACCTGGGAGCAAAACAGGCAAAAAAAAAAAAAAAAATACAGCAAGAAGACAAAGAGCTGGGGCACAGTTTTCAAGGTAGAAGAGCATGAGTGGAAATATAAAACAAAATTACACGTTGAAAGACGTGCATAAACTCTGATGAAAAACAATTTCAAAAACATCTTCCAGCTGTGGAGTACCTCAAGGCTCTGTCCTGACTCCCATCTAATTATACTTCCACTCTAATTACTTCCACCAATGTGGTTTTCATCATTTCTTTGTTAGCCACCATAATTAAGACCTACTTCATAGATCATGACAGTACTTTGAGCAAGGGTGAGGCACACGCTGTGGATGAACACACTTTGATTTTGAATCGTCATTAGAAAATACAGACACATACAGGAGCATCTTAAAAAAAAGCTCATCCAAATGAGGAAGTGAAACTTTCCTGTTCTAGTGGTAATATATTAATTCCAGTGTTGTATGTTGCCCTAAGTATTGGTATCCTGGTTAAGATGTCTTAAAAGTCTTACAATAAATTTAATTTGATCGAATACTGAAACTAGTAGAAATGGCTCAACAGACACAGTCAAGCTCCTCTCATGACCTTCTCGGTCCCCAGACCGCACCCCTATTGAAACCCTGTGGAGTGAACGAAAGAGGAGAGAGCTGAAATAATGGGAAGCTAATCAAAATATCTTAACCAGGGGTGCCAATATTTATGGAGGGCAATGTATGTGCTTCCAATTGGGCTCATTTGGGTGAATTCCCCAGCAAGTGCTCGGGTTGTACGAGCTCTGGAATTCTCCCTAACCGACAATATGGATTATTTCCGTTTCAGATTTGGACAGAGGTTCTTTTGTGCATCCTGTTATGACAGACACATCACCCCATTTTGAGCTGATCGGGAAAACATGTGTCAGGGCTCATTTTTTGTAACTGACAGACAGAATGAATTTAGGGGTGACATTTGGGAGACCTCTAGGATACGTGAAGTTGTGGCCCGCAAAATGGCAATTCATCATCTGAAGAATACTAATAAATGGCAGGAGCTGATCTCACCAGAGCGCTGGTGTAGGTAGGGTCGGACGTGTCGTCTTCCAGGAAGCGCGAGAGGCCAAAGTCGGACACCTTGCACACCAGGTTGCTGTTGACGAGGATGTTGCGGGCGGCCAGGTCGCGGTGCACATAGTTCATGTCGGCCAGGTACTTCATACCCGAGGCAATGCCCCGCAGCATTCCCACCAGCTGGATCACAGTGAACTGGCCGTCGTTTTGCTGGAACACAACATAGAACGTCACAAAATCAACAGACACTGGGTCAGACGTTTATGTGCATTCAAAGGCATTATTCCTGCTCAAGAATGATGACAATTACAACGCACAAATGAAATAAGACAAATAACATGTTACTTCAAGGCGACATAAGGAAAATACTTTTTAATGTCGTTTATACAAACTGTTGGATCTCTGCGGTGCCTGGCCACCTTAACAAAAGTGACACCAAACAACCAAGTACATCTTTGGTTAATAACCAAAGATGTACTTGATGAAAGTGGTCTTTCCTGAAATTTCCGTAAAAATAAAAATTATATATATATATATATATATATATATATATATATATGTGTGTGTGTGTGTGCATGTACACTATAGGTAAGATGGGGCCGCCCGACCAAAATTTCGGGTCGGGCCTAAAATTGTCAATCATTGTTCGGGTTCGGGTCGGGCTTCTCTCTCGCTGACTTTTTTTTTGTTTGTTTCTCTCTCGCTGACTTTTTTTTTTCGAGGCCCTTAATTGTTTTGGCCACGAGAGACCGTGGTTCGCAAAAAAACAGAAGTGGCGTCATCACAACACGTACTGTACTAAACTCTCGCAATGACAATTCAAAGAACTCCTTCATATCTTTATGATCCAGCCGTCATTGTTCTTTTTTATCTCGCTGCTTCTCTCTCTTCAAGTGCCGCGCTCCATTCTTAAGGACGTACTGTTACTGTGGTGAATGGCCCAATTTTCAACGCGTCAACATGACGGACAGCCTTAAATTTTCCCCATCCACTCTGAAAAAAAATCCGGCAATGATGGAAAATTGTCCGTTAATGTAACCTCTTCAGAAACAGAAATATAA
>NW_017805002.1:1154224-1178201 GCF_001891065.2 Hippocampus comes
AATTCAAAGAACTCCTTCATATCTTTATGATCCAGCCGTCATTGTTCTTTTTTGTCTCGTTGCTTCTCTCTCTTCAAGTGCCGCGCTCGATTCTTAAGGACGTATTACTGCTGTGGTGAATGGCCCAATTTTCAACTGGTCAAAATGACGGACGGCCTTAAATTTTCCCCGTCCACTCTTAAAAAAAATCCGTCAATGATGGAAAATTGTCCGTTAATGTAACCTCTTCAGAAACAGAAATATAATAAATGTAAATGTTTATCCAGTCTTGTTTAACTTAGATTTCGTTCCAAAAGACAGGCTTTGTTATCAGAAATCACCCCTCCTCCTCCCGAGTCCTCCCAAATAAAATATGAAATCACGGGTTTGCTTCGGGCTCGGGCCTGCAAATCAAGTTAAGTGATTGGGCTCATGCACCCTTGGTGGCTCCCGTTCTCGCTGAAATTTCGAAATCTCAGAGATATGGCGAGGCCATGAGAATGCGAGACGAGGGTATTATTACTGTTGTGGCGACGCCACTCTAGCTTGTCCGCTGCTCTCTGCTGTGCGTGCGTCAGCGCGAACATTTACGCAAGCACGTCTTTTGATTTCAACCAATCAGCGCTTGACGCAACAACGTCACACACCCGACGTCACACACGACAACAGCTAAACTAAGCTAGACGACACTCGAAGTCGGACGGACAATCGTTTTCAATCTGTGTGTTTCCCTTTTTGTCCAAATATATTTTTTACGACAACTGTTTTGTCCACGGTGTCTTTTGTTCGTTCCACTGGGGTTTAGCAAGTGTGTTTATAAAGAGACGAAAATCTCTTTACTGTTACTAGTGTTAGTGTTTCAACATGGCTACGCTCGTAAAAGCAAAACAACAAACTCAAACGTGTCTTCGTTCAATGTTGTCAACGAATATCCGGATTAATTTTTGGCCAATTTTCCTCAATTCTCCGCACAGATTTTCATAAAAATTTGAAAAACCCGGAATTCCGGGAAAATCCGGAGGACTTTCATCTCTGGGTTATTTTCCCATTTCTGAAAATGTGTCCTTACAATTTGTTCAGTTTACATAATCACAAAAACACTCTTGTCCGGGATACCAGTTCATAACGTTGCTCTTGTCACAGATTCAACTTGTTCTGCTTGTTAATACAACCGCCAACAGTGGAACAAGTTCCCAAGCCGTGCAAGACATCATTTAAAAAAAAAAAAAATCTCTCTCTCTCGCGCTCTCTCTCTCTCTCTCTCTCTCTCTCTCTCTCTCTCTCTCTCTCTCTCTCCCCCTCTCAAATGGTGCAATGATTATCAGCACCAACTGCACAATTGTTTTGTATTGTGTTCTACTACTGATCTTTAGCTCTGCTTGATACTTTGCACATTGTTTCACAGCTGTCATTGGGCGGTACTACTGCACAATGGTACACTTACATGACGGATTGTCTTTCCATACTTATGTCATGTCCTTGTTTATCGTAGTTGCTTGTTATTGATGATACTAGTGTAGCCTGTACTACCGGAGACAAATTCCTTGTGTCTTCTACATATTTGGCCATTAAAGCTGATTCTGACATCTCTCTCTCTCTCTCTCTGTATGTATGTATGTATGTATGTATGTATGTATGTATGTATGTATGTATGTATGTATGTATGTATGTATGTATGTATGTATGTATGTATATATATATATATATATTGCTCTCCTCTAAGAGCAACATAAGAAGGTCAAAAAAAATATTACTGGATGGAATTGAGTGTGCTGGTGGATCAAATGTTGATTTTTCTTGACAACCCATCTAAAAATGATTTAAAATCTCAGTCATACTATATTAAGGTCATTATTATGATTATTTGTGACATTTTATCTTGACCAGCAACCAAATGCATCAAACTTTAGCGCACAAAGGTTACTTTCATATATGCAATAAAAAAAAAGGCACCACAGCGAGAGAAAAGTTTGTCTTTGTGTGTGCTCTGCAGGCCTGGCCACCGTTAAGCTTGGTCTGGATGCCTGTCTAGTCTACAGCTGTCACTCCCGCTCCACCCCTCACCTTCATCATTTGGTAAAGTGCTTTAAGGCGCAAGCATGGCGCCTGGAGCAAGCGCTGCAGCTGTGCACCTTTGTCACTTTGCCACCTCCCATTGGCAGTTGTGGGATGTAATGAAATACATACTTTGCTCCAGGACTTTACAGTAGATATTCAGATATCTCTATTTTACTCTTCTGATGAATTTGGAATTGTACACACACAGACACGCACACGCGCACGCACGCACACACACACACACACACACACACACACACACACACACACACACACACACACACACACACGCATGTACATAAGAAGATTCCAGAGGATCGCACTCATGAGGGAGGGACAGTGGGCGTCCATATTAGCAGTCTGTGCCAGTGCTCCAGTAGCCTACTTGTCTTTCACGCTTTGCTGCTTGTTAGCCTCTCCTCACGCTTCTCACGTCAAGTCGAAAGCTCCTCGTGCCGGCGATTAAGCGTCATACATTATGCATGGCATGCACCCTCACAATTACACATTGCGCGCCGCACTTTGTGTGGACTTTCATTGCCATCATGCCAGCAAAAAATAGCCCGTTTTCCCTCAATATAGCCTGAATAACGTTAGAGAAGACACAAATGGGTGGTATTGCTTTATATACGACATATCTATCTATCTATCTATTTAAAATATATCTTTTTTTGGGGGGAGGTGACCTTAATAAGTGTTATTGGCATATAAAATGTCAATAGTTGAATATCCAGAACAGGAGCGCGGTCTTGAGTCTGATTTTCAATTTATAATTAAAAAACTGAAAAATATTCGCATCCAATGTTTTTTTTCTGGACATAATTAAGAAAAATATGCTTGTATTTTTAATGTGGAGTCCTTTTTTTTTCTTCAAATTTGACCCACTCCCCAAAACAGAATTGTAACAAAACCAACAATAAACAATTATGATATGTCATTATTAACTCCATTACTACCCTTTCAATCCGTATTTTTAGTTGCTCACATTCGTTACATTACATCTAGTTATTTAAAAAGAAAAAGTAGTATGTGGAGTCAATGTGATGTTTAAAATAAAAATTCAATTGTTTGTGACAAAAGTGGCGAGATAGATGACCGCAAGGTGTTTATCTTCACATCACTTCCACAGGCGCCGTCAGACCTCTGCTACGGCTTGAATACCGTCAGCCAAACTGATGGATATTACCACCGAAAGCAGAAAATCTATGTCACATAAAACATGAAATACAATTGCTCTCGACTTTTGGGTTGGACGCGCGAGTACATGTTTCACTTGGTAGATTTCAGCAGCAATTCCATGTAAAAGTGGCTCATCACTCACCCTGAGGAAGGAGTCTAGAGATCCATTCTCCATGAACTCGGTGACGATCATCACAGGACTGCTCTTGGTGACCACGCCCTCCAAGCGGATTACATTGGGATGGTCGAATTGGCCCATGATGCTGGCCTCACTGAGAAAGTCCCTCCGCTGCTTCTGCGTGTAGCCCGTCTTCAGGGTTTTGATGGCCACAAACATCTCCCGCTTGCCAGGCAGCCTCAAGTTGCCACTGCACACCTCGCCGAACTCCCCTGCATCCATGAGACGACATGTTTGTACCATGGCGACGGGCGAGAGTGATTTGATTTTTTCTTTACGTCACTTCCCATTACCTGCACCGATGACCTGCTCAATCTTCACGCAGGATATATCAATTTCCTTGGCAAACTCCCGCACGGCCTCATTGGGGTCCTCATATGTGAACGGATCAATATAGATCTTCATTCCTGGAGTCACTTGGAAAACAGGGAGAGACACTCACATATTGGGTTTCTGCACATTGAGGAATTCGGTTGGAAACGGATTTGTATCGCGAATTGCTGCGAGTTGCTAAAAGGTTTCAAGAAATATCCTGAAACCTGAAAACATGGTCAGTATTCCCCCCATAAAGGTTTCCGCCAAATTTAACGTTGTTGTATGGATGTCCACAGCTACAATCAATCCTTTAATTTTGTCTGCTACGCTGGAGAATCCCTTCTTCGATGAACCGATATGTTCCAGCCAAAGATACCCACCAATTAGCTCATATTGGCCCAAATTATTAAGTTGCTCTAAGTGGACTACTTGAAATTAATGTGTTTTTTTTGGACTATTAGACACACCTTTTTTTTTTTTTCATAGTCTGGCTGGTGTTGTGATTTAAACTCAGGAACGACTTGTATATATTAAAATTGGCGCTCAGACAGGCACCCTAAATCCGTGGTCCCTAATTGCGTTGACAGTAGGCGGCGATTTACGGTTAGTTTCGAAACTTCTACTTCCATCTCTGGAAAAGTTTTTCTTTTTAGTTTAAAATGGCTTACCTTAACTAGAATGCCGCATTGCATTTTGGCCAAAGAAAGAATGCCGGTCAGTTCGTGTGCCTTTTGATATCTTTGTGTGTGTGTGTGTGTGTGTGTGTGTGTGTGTGTGTGTGTGTGTGTGTGTGTGTGTAAAATAAAATTCCCTCCAAAATGCGACTTCTACTCGGGAGCAACATATGCTTTTTCTTCGTCATGATGCATTTTATGACTTAAACATTTTTCATTAGAAGAACAATGTAGACAATACAGGCGCTCCCCGCTTTACGAACTTTCGTGTTGCGAACAACGGTACATACGAACATTTTTGCGGGTACAGGTATGTCGAAAAATGTTCTCGGACAGAGATGCTGTCAGTTAGATTTTGTATTGCGCGCCTTTTTCCGAGTACTGTCGTACTTCTTTCCACCGCTAATACCGACGTGAGGCGCTGTGAGAGGAGGAGGAGGAGGAGGAAACGCCTGTCCCCATGAAGAAGTTCGAGACGGAACTCTCTCCCCCTCCATCATCTCCTGAAGCCTTCGAGTCCATCTTCCAAAAGTAAGTTAAACTTCATTTTATTATACTTATATAAACCTTAAACATACTTATATAAGCCTTAAACATGCATTCCATACAAAATATAGCACTGAAGCAACTTACGTACGAATTCAGCCAACGAACGATCCTTCGGAACGTATCTCGTTCGTTAGCTGAGGAGCGTCTGTATAATAAATGGGTCATATACGTTTGTCAGTAATTGTTTTCTTGTGAATGTAGCTGTTTTGGGGATTTGATGTGCAAATTACAGGTTTCCACCAAGATGGCTAGTCACTTTGCTAATTAAAGATTAAATGCCAATATGCTGGATCATACAGTTAAACACGGAACACCTGAACTGTACTATCAGGCAATGTTTCTTTTCTGTAGTACTCTCGTAGAGGAAGCCCTCATTTATTTGATTTTCGATGTATGCTGATTGAAATGAAGACTCAATCAAGGCCGCGTGCCACTCGTGGTACTAGTAACTTAACAGTACTTGATGTATTACTGATTGATTTCACATGGGGAACAAAAAAATCGACAGGGAATTCTCGCATGCTTTTGGTGGTGGAAGAGTCATTTGAATTATTGCAGACGTGCTCCATTGCAGCCTGAAGGCTGTAACTCATTTAGCCAGCAAGGACACAGCCCCTTCAGGCCTTTTTGCAGTAATAATGTGCGACATGGGGTGAAATATAAATATATATTTGTCATCTCTCCCGTGTGCCGTTATCACAGCTGAGAGTCTCGCTGAGCTCTCTCTCTCTCACCTAAGCCCTGCTGCCAGGTAAATTGGCTTAAGGTGGCCTTTAAGTAGCCGCCGACTAAAACGCTCCTGAGTTTTAAATCCGATTATTTGCCTCTCACCTCCGTGTCAGGCCCGGAGGCTGTTTGAGTGGATCCCGGGCTCGTGCCTGGGCAACTGCGGAGTCATGAGAGGCTCGCAATGTCATATGGAAGTAATCTAGTTGGGCACTGAATCTTTTCTCCCCGTTAAAATGCTGAAATACGTCAAATGGGAAATGGCTGGATTTACACTGTAATGGCCAGTGATATTTACCGTCTAAATCCAAATTTATTTCAGTCTATTTATGTATACATTTCTAATGATACTGCATGACTATGTTTATCTTCCTCCAAATTTTTACCCAAACCCAGTCCTGAGATTTTTGAGTCATAATTTTAAAAGAATTGTTGTCATTTGATGAGAATTTCTTTTTACTTTAGAAGAAAAAAGTTCATTTTGAAGTACTGTATTCACATTCGGATTTTGATTACGATCTGTAAAACTTGATGTTGCCATGACGCATATCCCAAGACTAACTTTGATCCCTGTTAACATTAAACATTAAAAGTCACAATCTGGAAATCCTAACAATGGTAATTTTACACAAAAGTGAAAAAAGGAATACTTTAAATATAATTCCATTGTAATTTTACAGGAAATTGTCATCATTTCTAAAAGGAAAGTCATAATTAAAAAAACAAGAAATGAAAATGAATTCAAAATTCTCATACATTTTTAAAAAATATTTATATTTGTACTGCCATGACGCATATATCAGTTGCCGAATACCGCAGTTGGCACTTAGTAAAGAAATTATATGTGATAATTGTTCCACCATGCAGCGTACAGTACAGCGTACAGCAGCATTTACAATACAAAGACGCCGTAATATCTTCGATGCCTGCGATCTTGAGGTTTCATACTCACATTTTCACCCCCGTAAGCTGCATGGCGGAGGGGCTTTACATCGACTCACCGAACCTTTTGAATATTTTATCAATGGAAAATGACTTGCGCGGCATTAGCCCGCTAATGGCTCTATAACATGAGTGAGGGGCTGACCTACTTTCATAACAATGCCTCGAGTTAATGATGAAAATATGAACGACGCATGCCGATATGGACGTTGCTTAAACCCTTCCTCCAACAACAAGTGGGATTACTCGCTGGAGAGCCGGGTAGTGGTTGGGGCTCCTGGTGGGGATATGGTAGCCATGGAGACAGGTGTGTGCGCGAGAGGCGTGATCGTTGATGGAGACGACGCTGTGAGACGGTAGTCATGGTGACAGGTGTTGCAGAAGTAGGAGAGGGGCGGTGGGGTGCAGTGATAAATGCAGGAAAACGGGGAACTGGGAGAAGTGGGGGTTTACTCACTGTGGCCACTGGTGTAGTGCTGCAGCTTGTCTGTGTACTCGGAATCGGCCCTGTCAAAGCCACGCCTCCTGGGGGAGAGACAAAGAACTCTAGTGCTGGTGGAAAGACAGAGAGGGGGGTGGGGGTGGGGGGGGATATATGCTCCCCCCAATGGCACGTTCACAGTTTCAAAACTGTGAGGTACTTGACAGGCTGTCAAGTGGATACTTTTTTTTTTCTCGGACTCGGTGTGAACTGCCAAGCTACAAAGGCGTACAAGCGCGACGCTAAAATGAAAAACAACACAAGAATAAGCATGCTAAATTATGGGTAAAGTGTCAACATTTCAGGAGGGCTCAAGTTGTAATATTATGGGGGGGGGGATTATAATTAAAAACTAGCAATTTTAAGTCCTCATGTTTACTTGAAAAAGTCACGTCAGGCTTGATTTGCTCTGATGCCCAATAGCAGGTGCAAAATTGCGTGTTCACTCGACCACGGTGGTTCCCGAACTTTTTACAGATGTATCCGCTAAAAAAAATATGAAACTCTCAGAGTGCGACGTAAATGACCAAAGTAAAAATGCAGTGGTCAAGTAGGGCAAACTAGTCATTGAAAATAAGGCAGCAGCTTTGGTACTTTAAAGTAGATATAATATTATTGTAAGCCTTTGTAACTGATTTTTTTGAAGCACCAAGTCATGAATTAAAAAAAAAAATTATGACAAATGACAAGAATTACAATTCCACTTTCGACAACTTTTGTTCTTTTTACAGACACTTTGATACAAGAAAAAAACATTTTATAGGATGAGGGGAAAAAAGTGACAGGATGACGATTGTAAATGTAAAAACAGTCATAATATTAATAGTCAACATTTTAAGAATAAGAATGTATTTTCACTAGTCATTGTTTGAAAAGAATATTTTATAATTTTACAAGAAAATTCATTATTTACATCACTTATTTTTTCATTTTTACCATGTTTATGAGAATTATAATGTGATTTTATGAGATTTCATTTTCTAAAGAAAAGCTCAGCATTCTTACATGAAAAGTCATAACTTTGCCAAGAAAATAAAGATGCAATCTTTAAAAGAAAAATGTCATAATTGTAAAAGAATTAACTCCTAATTTAAAACTGGCAAAGCGTCTTTCTCATATCAAAGCCTTTTGTGTGTCACAACAGAGCAGCTGCCTTGAAGACACTGACAGTTGCTAAGAAGCGTTAATGAGGATACAGTGCAGCCGTTGTCACACTTTGTATGACGCATCATTGGGACCTTTATGGACCCCAAGAAAAATCTGGAATAATAATCAGGCAGGTGAGCTGGAGTCAGATCCAAACTTGCAACAGAGCTCCTCTGTGGATTTCTGCCTTTATACAAACTCCAAATTCCACCTCCCCCACCACATTGGATGCATTTATAATAGGTATTAATTATATGCGGATTTACAGTCTTCGAGGGCCAGCCTATCCTACATTAATAGCGAGGGGATAGGCACACGGTCCACCGCATAGATGAGGAAGACGGTCACGACTGCTCAGTACACTACTGGAATATTTGTCAGCACAAAGAAGATATCGCAAGCGCTTGGCGGAATCCTTGGATCAATAAAACCCTAACTTTTGCAAAACAAAAACACCATGTTTGTTATGCCATTAACATTGTTTCATCATCATGGGGAGTAAACCATTTTCACCACTTTAAACTGGTCAATGATTTGTAAAACTAACCAACGGTGTCAATATCTGAAGAATAATAAAATGACTAAATTTGGACATAGGGAGGTTTTGGCCAGACATGAGTATCATTATTTTGTCTTGATACGTGTTTTGCTCCACTATTTGTGTTCAAATATGCATTGTTTAAAATGTGATACCATGGCTACAAAGATGCTATTTGTCTATGCTGTTTTCCATTATGATGGTAGGGTTAGCATTAAGCCAGCAGACTGGAAAGCTAAGCTATGTGGTTGTTTTAAACACACAATGTGTAATTCTTTTGTTTGATGTTTACTTTGACAGTCAACTTCATCTGAGAGTAGTGATAAACAGCTTGAAGCTTTTAGTGAATTTTCGATCAACGCCACGAAACACACATCACCAGTATCAGGATACTTTCCGTGGTGACAGATCACAATAATGTACTGCAACCATCGTGGTAGGAAAAAAAAACCCATTGTTACTGGCATATGTATAAAGAATTCTAAGCAATTATGATACAGTGTCGATTTAACAGCTTGTTGCTGTTTGGAACCTGATAAAAAAGTAAAAATGAAACATATTCATGTGTGAGAGACTCACCGATTGCACACGATGACGATGACAACCACAGCGATGAGGAAGACAAGGCCCGCTGCTGCCGAGCCGATGATGAGGGGCAGCTTCTCACGAATGCTGCTGTTGTATTCGGCTGCCGGGAACAAAGAGACACACGTGTTCATTGGAAAATTCCTGCCCCGGTCTCCCCCCCACCCCCCCAAGAAAAATGTGATAATTGTTTGGAGGAAAAAAAGTGGCAAATTTTGAAGAACTATGTAAATGTCAAATAATGCTTTTCACAAGAAAGCAGTTATAATTTTTGTAAGAAAATTCAAATGTATGATAGCTAGTGCAAAGATTCATCAGTTTTACAAGAAACAAGTGTCATCTTCAGATGCAAAAAAATCAAAAAATTGCCAAGATAAAAGTAAAGGGTAAAAGGTTTTCAATACAAAAAAAATCATTTTACCGAGTCACTTCGCTTGAAGAAAAACTTGACTTCTAGCTAGAAAAAAGATTTTTTTACCAAAAAAAGTTGCAATTTTATTTGCAAAATACACAAATAATAAAGACATTTAAAAAAGACATAATTGAACAAGGAATTCATATTTTTCTCAAGAAAGAAAATTGTAAATGTTTTCTTTTTTTAATAATTCATGAACGTAATAAGAAACAAGTTACAAGATGAATAGTGTAATTCGAATACAACAGTCATCATTTCGTGACTGAAGGGCCCTTTCGTGCTGTGTGTAAATCTAGCACAAAGTGC
This sequence comes from Hippocampus comes, assembly GCF_001891065.2. Classification (NCBI taxonomy): domain Eukaryota; kingdom Metazoa; phylum Chordata; class Actinopteri; order Syngnathiformes; family Syngnathidae; genus Hippocampus; species Hippocampus comes. The sequence goes on from NW_017805002.1 coordinate 1,164,296, forward strand.
AGTCTAACTGTGCGCATTGGTGGAGTTTTCTTTATTTTAGTATTTTGCTTGACTTTGCCCTAGTACAGTTTGCGCCTTTGTGCGCTGTAGAGGGATGGAAGTAGACTTTTCCCCGCCAATCCTCGTGGGTTCCCTCATTTGCATCAAAATCAGGGCGGTCAACCTGAGTACGCCGTGCCTGATACCGCAGAAAAAAAAAAAAAGAAAAAAAACCCCACCCAAACCCCAGCCCTCAGTTTGGAAGCACAGAAAACAAACCCCTGAGCTAAAAGTCTCGGCTGTCAATTTGCTGTATTGCATTGTGACCGCCATGAAAGGTACAACTGAGGCTTGCATTAATTTTCATATTAGGGATAAGGATGCCCAGTCAACATGCACATTCATTTAATACATACAATCCGTTCAATTGATGTCTACAATGACTCATAGTGATTGACCCCCACTGTTGTCATATTTATGAATTAAATACATGATGTCCACCACAGAGCGCTGATTTGTCTGCCTAAGCCTTGATCAAATAAACCAAAAATTGTGTTAGATTACTTGCACTGGAAAATAAACCTAATTTCAACGAGTTTAAAATCTAGTTTACATTTTGTAAACAAATTTGCAGATGCGCTGGGGAGCCTGCCAGGAAGGCCTAGTGAGGCATAGCACATCAAAATTCACAAACACCAAATTCACATGCACGTCCAACTTAACCATTATCCCAGCATAAAAATGATGATGCGGCCACTTTTACGCCAACCGCAGACGACTTTCTGTCGCCACATTATCAGGTGCATCAGAGGCGAAGCTGCTTCGTGTGCTGACACGTCAGATGAGCGCAACTCGGCTCCAAACACACTAGACAGGAATTGCGTTGGCACAAAAATTATGTAAAAATTATGCCTATTTCGACGTTGACCACACGGGCACCAGTCTACCATAATAGGGCCCAAAAAGTTGTAATTTGTGCAATAAAAAAAGTTGTGGTTTTCACAAGAAAATGTCGGGAGGTAATTGTTTTTACAATACCGGTAAATATTTTTATTGTAATAATTATAATTCTATTTCTTTTTTTCTTTTCTTTTTTTTTTAATAAGTTACTTTTTCAAGATGAAAGTCAGAATATATTTGTAATTTCATAACAAATGTTTGGAATTTGAAACATTTTTTAAAGAAAAAGTCACAACTTTTAAAATAACTATACTGTCCATTTAAAGGAAGATTAAAAAAAGAAAACATTGTAAGTGAAAGAAGTTTTATTATTGTTATTATTTTTACAAATTAAATTTAAAAAAAAAAGTACAATTTCACCACAAAAATGAGAAACTTTTACAAGCAAAAGTAGTAACTTTTAGAAGAAAACAACCGTCTTGTAAATTTATGAATCTTGCTGTTTTATGACAGAGTACATGTTTAACCACTGAAGAGACCATCGAGCTGGTCCTGCGATCGCTTTGAATGCGTCCGACCCGAGGGTGACATTAAAGTGGACATGAAATCCATACCACAAGAATCAGCTGCTAAACAATAAATAATACTGTGTTTGACTGTAAAATCACCACTAAGAAGATTGTGTGTTGAGAGGTATGTGTGTGTGTGTGTCTAAGTTGATGTATGACATTCCGGGCTAATGGTGGTCCTGGGAACTGCGGGCTGAAGGAAATGAGCTTTTCAGAGAGAAGAGCCACGAATGGTTGTAACATTAACCTAGATGAGCGATGTAGTGTAATGAATATGTTCCTGCTTCTGCATTGCAAAGAGAGAAGTGGAGAAAACTAAGAACTGATCCTTCATCCAAGACTTGAAGGCAGACGGCTGCTATTGGCTATTAGCATTTACTGTGCACATTGTACATGACGACAACATGAGGCACGATCAAGATCCAGTCACCCATTTATCCATTTTCTATTACGCTTGTCTTCAATAGGGTCACTTAGCTGTGCTAATCAACTGGCCCGCCATGCTACCCAATCTGGAGTCAAAAGACAAAATTATGAAGTCTCAAATTGTATTTTTGACGCTGATTTAGAAACTGCCTTTTTTTTTCTAGCGCATCAGGTTTTTGGGATATTTTTGTCTTTAAGTTTGGTCATTCGCCAGCGCCTGGCCAGTCAGCCTGTCATTATTTCAGGCCAGCCAGTCGTCACTCCATCACATTGGCATCATTATTTTAACTGTGCTTCCATCCATGCTAAATTACAGTGCGTCACCGCTGTTTTAGGACCATCAGTAAAAAACTGTTCATAAGGGTAAAGGTTTGCATGAGCAAGTCATGGGATTATAGATAGAAATGTCAAATGGAAATCATGCACTGCAGACATAATAATAAAAACATAAAAATTATGAATAAAAATATTTTCATACTTAGTTTTCAAATATATTGGTAAAATATAGGCCAGATCCGAAAAGAACCAAAATATTTTTTGACTTGTGCATGCACAAGCCAGTGCCCCGTGGCATTATGGGGGGAAAAAAATGCAGTTTTTAGCATTGTAAAATTTTTGCCTGGAAAAAAGGTTGACTCGACATAGTCAGTTCCATGTTGCCATACCAGGACGTCAACGTGTGCCGAAAAAAAATATTTGCTGAAGGTTGTCTTTGTGTTTTGGTTTAGTGACGGTTCGAGTGATGGCTGAAAAATCGCTTCCATCAGTCTTTCAGTTGGTTTCCGTTAGTTGTCAGTCTGCCAGCCAACTGAAGTCCGGCAGTGACAGACTGATGGACTTTGTATCGATATTGACTGAATGCCCATCCCTGATCATAAGATACACCAGTGCAATAACAACCCCCAAAACAAAGCAATATATTGATGTTCGCATTTAAAGTGGTTGGTGATAAATATACTATCGTCTCACTTCATGTGAAAGAAGACAAATATTGTCAGTCTGCATAAAAACATAAAGCAATTAGCCTTGCTGTTTCAATACTTTTGGAGGGGAGTGTAATGCTGGCGTTGGCATGGCATTTAATGGCGAGAACTGCTTTTGACTGCTCACCTTCTGTCATGGTCTGGAAGTACAGTTTGCCGCTGTAGCGTCCAAAGCCGGCGACGGTGCGTGCTCGCACCTGGAATACATAGATGCTGCCTGACTTGAGGCCTCGGACGACCGCCGTGTTGGTCTGGCTCCGCACGACAGTAGCGTTGTACTCTGACTGGTCCTAAAGGGGAAAGAATGAGTTCATCTCTTATGAGCGTTAATGTTTACTTTAAATGATAAATTATGGAAATCATCATTACTGAAACTGTTGAGCACTAGGACTGCTGCAACTCAATAATCAATGTACATAGAGTGCAGAAGCAGTGACTGGTGTCATTCGTGGGTCTTGTGACCATCAGAGCAACCTCGTGCAGGATGCTGACATGTCTGAGCTGCTTCCCGTCAGTCCAGCCGTCACTCAGCGTGCACTTGTGGGCCACAGCGGTGGGCCCCAGACGATCGTTTTGACAGCCCTATCTTGTGTGCCTACGCTTGTTTGTTTGCGCGTGTGAGTGCACTACTAGGCTAGGTCTGTTCCTTTGAGAATGAATGCTGCTTGCATTTAAAAAAAAAAAAAAAAAGTTGAGAATCAGGCAGCGCAGCCTTGTTTTGCTTACAATTCTCTTGGGCAGCTCGACTGCAGGGCCCGATGTGGTTTCCTTTCTTTTAGTTGACGTGAGAACACTCAGTAATACAATTGCGCGCTATTCAATCTAATGGGATCCACTAGGAAATAAAGTTCTGTCTTTCCCAAAGTAATCATTCGAAACTTAAGTATTTGTTCCATCCATTCTCATACTTAAAGGTGAACTATAGCCTTATTTGCAAATAGTAAATTAAAAACAAGCAAACAATATTTTGGATTAAGATGTTTCCATTATCAGATTTGTTTAACCTTTTACTGTGCATATACGAAATGCAACCATTTGGAAACGTTCACATATTACTCTTTTACATAATGGTGATGATGTACAAGATCCAAATAATGACAAACTATAGTCTTATTTGCAAATAGTAAATTAAAAACAAGCAAACAATATTTTGGATTAAGATGTTTCCATTATCAGATTTGTTTAACCTTTTACTGTGCATATACGAAATGCAACCATTTGGAAACGTTCACATATTACTCTTTTACATAATGGTGATGATGTACAAGATCCAAATAATTACAAACCGATTTCAATTTAATTTTCTATTGTATTGGAGTAGTATTGGAAAAAATATTGTAACCAAATACAGTACATTATCATTTGAACATTCATAATATATTCTCATCAATATCACTTTGGATTCAGATCCAAGTACTCCACAACCACTGCTCTTTTAAAGTTACAAATGACATATTTTCTAAATAGAACAGGCAAAACTTACTTAATTTTGGTTGACCTTAGAAGTGTTTGATCTTGTTGACCGCTACTTGTTAGACAAGCTAAATGCTACTGGTCTATCTAAACATGCCATATTGTGGTAGTTGTTATTTACATAGTCGGTAACAATGTCTTTGTTTGAAACGCTCAGATTATTTCTTTCAGCCTGGAGGTGTTCCTCAAGGATCGACCTTGGGTCCACTTATTTGTCCATTTTCAAGAATGACCTCTGAATTTTCTCTGACTGGTGACTCTCAAACTTTAAGTGATAATCATCACTGCTGAGTAGTGAAGTCGGCAATAAATAGAGAGATTTTATTAGTTGAGAATAACAAGAAGTGCAACAAGTTGACCAATGCGGGCAGTAAATAAATGTGTACCTTTTCATAGTACTGCAGCTCATAGTCCAGGATGACTCCATTGGGCTGGTCTGGCTGGGACCAGGAGAGAGTGATGCTGTCTACACTGCGACTCACTTGGTGCATGATGGACACTGTTGACGGCGCTGCAGACAGACAACAGTGAACAGAGTTGACATCATTGTTGAGCCAAACACTTGCAATAAACCCGCACTGATTTGCACATACAAGTATCTTTTTAATTGTAATAATCACCACTCATCATGCACTACTGATGGACTCAACAAACAAACGGATACAGAGAAGCATTGTTATTTAATTAAGCTGTCACTGTATTTTCCTCTCTCTCCATAACAGATTGAAACGTCGTTGCAGCAGTTTTTCATCCTTAAAAATTACATGTTGTGAACTTTCACCCCTACTTAGATTGCCGGTCTTCCCTTGGAGACACACAGCTGCTCTTCTGTTCAAAAGGTAGGAAGACGAACATGACAGTAGCAGAAACTCACAACTAAAACACATTCACCTATGGTGTCTGGAATTTAGACTGACATTTGCCGAAATATCAGCCAAAATGATGACATTCTTGAGAGACTAATTCACAGGGAGAGGTTTTCCTTAGGGAAAATTGACTTTTAAATGGTTCGTATACAAAAAAATTGCTCCATTAGAGTGCCTGCACATACATCGAGAATAATGTTTTAAAATCTGGTCAATCTTGTTACCTGCCGATTTCGGTCCACAATATCTAAAATGCTATCATGCAGAGGCACTTGCATGTAGGATCATCTCCAATGGGTGCGACATCCCTCCTATCATACCAAAGCCAAAATGTAAGCAGAGCGGCAATGTTTTTTTTCTTGCACAGATTAGTGTTAGCACTAAATAAGCAGCCCACACTTGTGGAATTACTTGTCGAAGTAGTTGATGCGGTTGGGAGTAGGGAGGTATTTCATCAGTTGGGAATGATGTTTACCTCACCGTGGGTGGCCGGTGACCTGCAGTCCTGTGCACTCGGCACGCTACAGAGGCCATCACGTCAACGCCTTCCATGGCCATTACGATTAGTTCAGGGCGCCACAGGTCAGCGTCAAGCCAAGGGAGGCACAAGTTAAAAAGCACGTGTGAGACACAACAACAGGAGCGGGGCCAGGAAAGATTTATAGATACAAGTCGTTCGGCATGTTCACCCACACCCCCTAGGAGTGCACACACAATCCCACATGGTGCACCCCCCCCCCCCCCCCCCCCCCCCCCCCCACCCCCCCCCCCCCGCACCCCCCGATTCCCTGGGACATGTGTTCTACTGAGTAGAAAGCGACAGCAACCACATAATTCTCTAGGCTATAATAATGGACTGTGCAGCTGCATATGTTGGGTTTCCTGGGCCTTACAATTTGCAGCCTTTGTGTGAAAGGCAAGTGGCCACTAAACAACGTGGCTCAAGGCCGCGGATAAAAAGACCCAAGTAGGTCTGTACATCATCTTGCAGAATGGGGATGGTAATCCAGCGCTGTTGGAGAAGGAGGTTGAGACGTATGTATAGATAGATCTATTATTCTCAAAAGTGCCTATCGTCTCTCTTATTCATTGAAGTCTTAACAAATGTTTTCCACATTACGAAAACCAACTTCAACAATCTAATTTCATTTGTACTTATTTGAAAGCGACTCACGATCTTCCCAACAATCCGCAAATTAGTGGGCAGCAAACCCAAGAGAAAAGCTCAGTCCTCAGATGCTTGTTTGCAGTCAACTGCCTAATAAAGCAATCAGTCCCTCTAAGGGGAACTCACGAGTATCCCGTTACGGACGCACACAACCTCAAGACTTGCACATGGCCGCATTTCCATTAAACGCACGCACGGCAACCCGATACGAGGCCAAAGAAACAAGGCGGATCGTGTGTTGCCATACATGGCATGGACGCATGCCAATGGGGCACTGAGGAAACAGTACGGCGACAAGTCTCGTGAGTGTCAGGATCTCAGACTTCGAGACGCTCACATCATCATAAACAGGCAGACCATGAGTGCAGGGCAGAGTCGATATCTGTCCAAATACGGAGGTCCTTGGTTTACAACGTTCCTGACATAATAGGGATTCAAGGTCACAAACGGTGTGCAATGATCTCGTTAGCACCGAGCCAAGAGACAAGCCATGGGGGAATTTCTTTTTGAAATTGTCGCCACAAGAAAGACACATTAAACAGCCGCCTTCTCCAGTGTTAGGTATCAAAATCTAGTGCAAATAGTAAAAACCTCTTGACGCCACCCAAGAAAGTTTGAAATTGCCACAAGATGATGGTATAGCCCTTTTTCTATTAGACACGGCTTACGAAAGTGGTGTGAGGCAAATTGTATTTTAATGGCCGAGAAGTTACACTTTTCATTTTATGATGATTTCAATACGGTATTAGCTTAGGTTAGTGGCAAAGTAGATTACAATTATGAGTGACTAGAGCATATTCTGACATGCGCACAAATGTGAATTAGTCGGAGGAACTGAAATTCATCATAAACTGAGTACAGCCCACAAGTTCTTGCCTTAATTTATCGTTTACCCTTTCTGTTATTGTGATTAAAATTACCTAGAAAGCCACCAATTCCATTCTATTGGGAACTGGGGAAAAAAAAACACGCAAGGTTTTCCCACAATTTTTAAAATAAAGGCTGGCTCATCAAGCACGGTCACATTCTTAAAAGGAAGGGCTAGTCGGCTGAATACAAGCGTTCTATTCATATTCCCCCCCCAAATTAATCAAGTGGTGATAATGGAAAAGACAGGGATTGTAGGTTCAACTAATTAAATTAGATGGCTGATTTGGGAAGATAAATGATGTTTAAGAATAGGACCGCAGGTTTGCCACATCCTTCGCCGGAGTCAAGGCATTAGGGCATGTGAGTGCTAGTGAAACACTAACGCGCTGAACAATTTGTTCACTTATGAATAGATTTGATTCTGGGAGAAAATGAGTAGATACTATAAAGCCCCCTCTTGTGGTTTACCCTGACTGTTTGCCGTGTAAGAAAAATGTTTCCACGTCACTCCATTGCATCTTTTAACTTGACTAACTGTGGACAAGCACAAAAACTTGTGGCCATTTCAAACCACCCACTGCAGAGCAGTCAATGCGCAGATGCCACCATGAAGCTTGCTCTGTTGGGGGGGGGATAAAACAGCTCCATTCCTTATTCATCCAATACCAATCAGCTGAGCAGCCCTCAATTTGGGATTGGACTGGGACAACCCGCTACTTAAAACGGTAATGAAAAAGCGAGCAATGTATTAAAAAACAAACTTGTGAGATCTCCAGAAAAGAGAAAAAGCCAAATGATGAGACAGAAGAAGAAGAACCTACAACATTGAAGAAAACGAAAGCTGCAGATGAAAACAATTTCAGTAGTGGTATTAAAAATGCCTTTAGTGCCACTCACCACTCCATTCTGTCTGCCTAAAAAGTGATGCAAGACTCATCACAGAAGACCTGGGTTCCAGATCCAACATCAAATTTTCATTAAGCGGGATATTGAAAATGTGTCAAATTACAGAGTAAACTCAACATAACTAACACAATTGAGGTGTCAGCTTGTTGAAGAGGAACAAACCCCGGGCTCCAAGTCGAATTTTCAATAATCTGTTTTTGTCTTTCTGCAAAGATGGTCTGTGGTGCGAGCTAAGTTGAGGACGGCTTTGTTAGTGGCCTTTAATCAGCTTTCTTCTCACATCCCAACATGTCTGCAAACATGTGGCTCCTACTTTATTACAAGTTGTGCTGCAAACTTCTGTGCTGTGATTATGTTTGGGACCGTGGGGAGGTAGGAGGAACAGGACAGAGCCTATAAATCCCTTTTCCTTTACTCAGTGAAAACATGTATGCCCCCCCCCCCCCCCCCCAAAAGTGCAATAAGCTTCAAAAGGTCCCAAAACAGCTGTCCCTCGAGGCTCTGCTGCTGCCTGTCTCTTGGGCTGCCATGCGTTTATGAGCGCTGTGTCAGGAGCTCTTTAGCGGAGAAGTCCGTATTTGCATGTACTTTGTAACGCTCTGGCAGCCTGCCCTGTTTCCACAGCTGTAAAGTATTGTGGGTTTTACATTGACAGCAATTTTCCAAAGTGAGCTTCGAGTTGATCAAGCTTTAAACCATCTGTACGGGAAAAGATGGACTACCACCATCCACTTAAAATTATAAGGCCATTCTTAAATGAGCATTTTATGGTCCCTGGAAGTGTATTGGTAGGCTTGCAGATGTTGGGCAGACCGAGGAGATACCTTGACAAGGCAGATAAGGCAGATAACTCAGATATAGCTGAGTTTGCACGTTGCACCTAAAATAAAGGTTACCGTCTTGGACCACAGTCTCTTTTACACAGAAAGTCTTAAAAAAAAAAAAAAAAAAAAACGGGTAGATTTTGCATTTACTTGTCTGTGGCTTTTCACACTGACCACATCACTGTGCAGAAGTTCTCACAATTACTGATATAAAAACAGAGTGACCACGTGTTAATCGAGGGGTACAAGTTCCAGACCCACCACCAATAGGAGGCAAAACATGTTATAAACACAGTTAGTGTAAAATCCCATGAACAATACTCACAAAATCCCAAATTGGGGGAGGGGCTATTATACAGGTTTAAAAAGAAAAGAAAAATTTCACATTGTTTCGGTCTGGGGTGTCCAGCATTTTTTTTGACAGAAGATCTGCTTTTCAAGCCAAACCTACCTATCTATCGACCGTTAATGCACGTACATGCATATACACAATACAATACATCCTGATTTATACAGCACTTTCACAACAGCTGCAGCTGCAACAAAGCACTTAACAAAACAGTTAACATAAAGCAAAATAATAAACAACACATAACCTAAAACACGGACAGTTGTGCAATCCTAGCCACTTTTCCCTCATACACTTACACACACATGCATGCAATGATGAACAAGAGCCATAACAATCCCTAACGTGAACCAAACAGAAAAATGAAGTCGATACAAGAGTCTGGGAGTTTGTGAAAAGGAAATCACTGCCTACCTTTGTCGAAGACCTGACGCGGAGGAACGGGATGCACTTTTGAAGCTCTTTAAACGCATGAACATCACTATCGTAGCTCACGTGTACTGTTTTAAAATCCTCCAGATTCCCATTCTTTGCCAGTGCCATCGGTGAATTGCAAATGAAACAAACTGAATGAGAAAAAAAAAAAAAAGAAAATAGATATATCGCAACAGCTCTGATGGCAAGCTACAATGGCAAACTGCCGACCGCTAACAACTTCCGGTAATGGAGGTTAAATAGTTAAAATGGCAGCAAGTTGACCTGAGGAATGCTCGGCTCGAAAACACCTCTTTTAAATGCACCGTCTAAAATAGAAAATGCTGAATTATTAATGACTCCCTTTCGCACATCTCCGACCCCCTCGTGAACCAAAATATCATCCACAACCTGAGCACATTTTCGAAGTGGAGCATCAGCAAAAAGTGCACTGGTGCAATTCTGAAAGGGTTGGACCCCCCCCCCCCCCCCGTTTTCTTCTCTTTTTTTTAATTCAATCCATTGGCTCTTTTTGTTTTTAATTATCAGTATGCTCGCTCCTACCTGAAGTGAATAAATGGCTGCATTAAATTCTGATCGATTAGACCGTCATTGAAAGCGTACCGCTCGTGCACTCAACAATTATTTGTATAATCACATAATGTTCCTTTTTTACAGTCCAATGGGCCAACAAAGCACCGCCTAGATTTATACGCAGGCAATGAGTGCACTCTCTTGCCTGCATGTCAAGACATATGCTGATGGATGGGGAAAAGAAAGCCCTTGTGACTTGTGAATGATTCATAAACAGTATCAATTAGTTAACTCATTTGGTGATCCATGAGATGATTTTCTTCTGGGAAGACGTCATTAAATTCATATAGCAGACTGCATGGATTATTTATGTCACCTGATGAACCCTGCAGGGTCAACCTCCATCTATTCCATCCATCCATTTTCTAGAAGGCAAATATGCCAGTTTCAAGGGCGCAGCTAGCCGAGCATATCTTATTTTATTTCACTGCTGTGGAGCTTGACCATGCCTCAGTGAACAGATCGTTGCGCGAGTCACGGTGAGAACGGCCTCCAAGGAGGTGTGATGCCGAGCCCCACCGGCAGCGACCATATGCATCGTCCTCCTGTCAACGTCCCCCTGCCACCGCGTGTGGGCCGCAGCCTCCTTGTACATCTCGCTGACTCTTATGCAGAGCATACGCTGGTTATGTTCTAACCGGAATTTGAGGGCACCACTGCATTTAAAGTGAGTACAGTATTAAAAATTGTCACGTGAAAGGCTTGGGGCCGCGCTTTTTGTGGGGGATGGAGACCGGGTCACCACTAGCCATGATGGATTTGTGTACGAGCCATGCAATTGCTGTCCTCGCTCGCCCTAAAAAAAAAAAAAAAAAAAAAAAAAAAAATCACACTCGCCATGTGCATGAGACAACACTGCCATTGCAAAGTTGAGTGATTTCAACCAGAGACTGACAATTGGATCTTAAGTATGCTGTCAGTCATTGTCCTTTGTGTATTTCCATGGGAAAATGTCAGAGGCCTTTTACTGAGATACCAGGAAACAATGATAAATTTGAGGGGGGGAAAAAAATGAATATCTCATTTAAGTCAAAGTTCGTTGGTCGAGTGGATTGACATATCCTGGCAGTGCCATCAATCAGTCAATCAATCAATAAATCAATCAATCAAATGACTTTATTTCTCCATTAAGAACTTCATCAGGCTATGCGTCAGTGCCTTTCACACCATGTAGTCCTTCTTCAGCACAACTCGGCCATTGGCGCTGTAATTAAGCCATACATCTTCCCCTGGACCATATGCATACTCTGCCTCTGATTACACCCTCAGTGCCCAGTGACTAATGTGATTCTCTTGCTCAATTGACTTAAGGAACCACTCAAGTCACTCAATATGCAGTTGACTCCACCACCTTGATTCCTTTAAAAAATCTTTCGCTACAAACTAGGTTCACGTTCTAAGTTCATACTGTTAGCGTGAGAGCAGAATTGAGCACATTACAGTAGATACTGTTCAACTATTCGCATAGCAGTTCTGTAAAACGAATGAAACAAAAGTCACGACAGTATATCCTGATTTTAGTATTCGCACAGGTTTACACCGCAGATCCCACAAGTGATTTGGAGAAAATTGACTATAAAGCCATCCATTTTGTCATTAAGGTCATGGGTAGCTGGGGCTTGTCCCAGCCTGCCACAGAGCTGAACAAACGTTGGGAAACAGTGCCTGAAAACAGAAATTCCTGTCCGGCATGCCATGAAAGATGACTGCGGTGCGCCATGAGTGATGCTGTCCACATTCACTCATTTGTTCTCCGAAAACTATTTATTTGCTATCAACAATGCATCTTTGTTCAAGTATCAATGCCAGACAGAAAAATAAAAAGCTCTTCCATTTAATTGCAGAGGGTACACAATTAACCTATGTCTCAACATTTTGTGACACTGGTATGTGGTTATGTGCTGTGAGATTTGTTTTTCTAATGTAAATCAAGGCCGAGATATTCAGCATGAAAGTAGCCTTTGTAACACTTAGTAGGCCTGGTTACGTTTTCACCTTCTGGCACCACATCATCACTTTTCATTTATTGGCATGCAAAGCGCATCGCTTTTTTTGTACAAACTGAGCAAAGAAAAGACGTGACTCATGCTTACTAATATGCTTGGAGCCTGAACTGCAGAATTAGCCGAAGGTTCATTAAAAACAAATCAAATAAATAAATAAATGTTCAAAGGTATAATTGAGTGCCGCACGTTTCAAGATGCATTTTCATTTGCCACCTCTTCAGGAACGTGAGAATGGACCCTGTGGCTAACAGTGTTTTTGAGATGCTCAACAGGGTGGAACACTCGCGCTGTCCTCTTCAGCTGTGATGGGGGAGGCTGGCACTTTTCAAGCCACTTACTTTCAATTTGCACATTTGTTGTTTTTATGCAACCATAGCCAGTGGTGCTGTGCTTCAAACACCGAGGGACATATATTCAGACCCACCTGCTATCCTGTAGGTGAAATACGCAAAATATTGAGAATATGTATGAAAACATTTTTTACAAAGTATAATTGAATCCAGTTATCCCCATTGAAATACATTTAAAGTTCCATTATTCCATGCCAGATGTGCAAAACCCACCGCAATTTTCACGAATTTTAATGAAGAAAAATAGTACTGCATTGTAAATTATCAATACATACACATAATTAGGAAAATAAATGTCTTTGATGAATTGTAATTAAGGCGAAAGTCTCAACCCCCCCCCCCCACACACACACACACACAGTGCATTTATTACTTTTTTGTGTGTGCATACTTCTAAGGGCTGTGGTCAAGTGAGTGACTTGGCCAATTGTGGAGTCTCCTCCATGCTCTTTGTGAGTGTTTTCAGTTTGGAAATTTGTGATTGAGTGTTTATCCCATTCAGTCGTAAAGTGCATTGTGACGGTGGCCCTCCGTGTCCATATGTGAGGGCATTACAATCTCAAATGGTTGTGTACCTGAAGCTCGCTTGGAACTAAAATTTTTGCAACATCAAGCATGAATAAATAAATAAATAAATAAAATATAAAATTTGATCTAGCAATGGATTATAGCAAAAACTAATGAATAAATAATCATAAACTCAACAAGTCGGGGAATTTATAAGTCAAAAATACCTAAACTGTGTCAAAACTAGGGCCCGCCTTACATAATTGGCAGAGATTATCTCTTTTAAAATCAGCAAAAATCTGCACATTTAGTCATTTTTGCAGATTTTGGTTTACATTAACACAACACAATGTAAGAAAAACCATGAAGTTGAAACAGCCCTCTGAAAAAAAAAAAATCAGGAAAAAAAATAAAAATAAAAATCCTCTGATGTTTGTTGATTTTTTTTTTGTCTTGGTGGTAAATCTAAACAAATACAAAAGGATAAAGTCAGTAAAACAGTCAAATGATCTCCCTGTTATTCATATCTTTATTGTTGTTAAGGGACAAAAATTAATCTAGAATTTTATTCTGCCAAATATTCCAAATTGCTCAGGCTCTACTAAAAACACATGAACGGAGGTTTCTATAATCTCAGCCGCATAAAGAGAATTTCCGTTTTGCTACACAAATACAGTACGTTCTACTCCAAAAAAATCTCAAAACAAAAAAAAAAAATATAT
>NW_017805002.1:1178228-1208012 GCF_001891065.2 Hippocampus comes
AATGAACCGTGATGTACAATGGGGGTTGACTGACCTCCTTTCCTGGAGCCTGTGCTAGTGCTTGCTGCCAGTGTGAACGGCTGGGCCCAGAAGTGCCGGCGGTAATTAGGGCTGACATGATATTTATGTAACCTCCAAGCCTCACAAACCAGATGCAATTATAGGCTCCTGGTCGCTGTGACCCCCGTTCCTGTAGCATAGCGCTGCAGTCCTGCATGTGAGTCTGGTTTTGCAATGTCACTGGTGGGGTGGGGGTCGAACGCTGGGGGGGTGTTGGGGTTTGGCGGTGGTAGGGTGTCGCGGGAGTTTCATTTCACAGCTCCCCGCGATGGTCTGCTACCGCCGCATAATCTAAAGTGACGGGCACTTGAGCGGAGAGGGCGCAGAGACCCCCCCCCACCCCTCCCCCAATTTCCGCAAGGACTCCTCGGCAGGGGCAACCGGGGAAGCCGAGGGCTCGGGCAGCAGACTTATTGTGGTCCGGCGAGAGAGAAAGAGAGAGAGCGGGATGGGGGCCTCATTACAACGCTTAACTGCACTCACAGGCCCTCATCAAGCCACCACACCAGTGACTTAAATCTAAACAGACAATAAAAAGAGGCTGCCGTGTGAGTAAAAAGGACTCCATCTTGGACTCTCAGCATTGTAATGGCTACTTTATGGCGCTGCAAGACAAACAGATATCCGTAAATACTGACGTTTTGCTACAATGGCTCAATTTGAGGGGAACATTTAAAGGGATTCCGGCACGCAGTAATGAGAGTGAATGCGCGGCTAGACAAATGCAATAAAAGCTGAGTAGCATTAGATGCCTCGGTCATACAACAATATGCAGGGTGGTTGAGTGGTGGGGGTTGAATGATGAGACATCGCAAGCCACATAATGCTGTCGGGAGACTAAACAAGATCAAGAAAAAGCCCAGTTGGCTCGGCAGCGAGGCTTGCGATGCCAAATGATGCACTTGATGGAGACAATTAAAGAGCAAATCAATGCTTAAGCCTCACCGACATTCTTTGAGGAGGAGAAGACATCAAGCACAAGGGCTAAAAAAATGCAAAGCTCAAATGTTTGCAGAGGAGATGGGGAGAGATTTGGAGGTGTCACTTGATAGAACCCTTGAGATCAGGGTTGGATTTAAACCATCCAATTTTGAAACTGCTTATCCTGCTCAGAGTCGTGGAAAGATGGAGCCTATCCCAGCAGACTGGCCGAAAGGCTAACTACACCTGGACTGGTTGCCAGTCAATCGCAGGGCAAATATAGAGGCGGGCAACCATTCACACTCACATTCTATCCTTGAGTAGGATCTGATCCCACGCTGACTGCAACCAAGCCAGACAAATGAATACCATTGGTGATCACTGCAAGTCCAAGTGCCCATTTCTGACTTAAAGCCTATATCCAGTTTTTAATTTTAATTCATTTTCCATGGACAAAGTATATTTCAAGTAACACACATCTCACATCAGTCAGTGTTTACACTTAACGGAAGAAGTAAAACTCTTCAGCAGACATCCTAATTGCAAGTAAAGCGTCCATTTCAGGCAGTGACAAAACAGGAGTGAAAAAAAATACAAATAAATGATCGAAATATTAAGGGTGAAATTACGTTTCGTCTGGCTATGCTGATTCTTACCACCACTGATTTAAACGTTGGTACATTTCACTTTCCTCCACTGATTGCTCTTCACAGGGTAAAGAACTGAGCCCTACAGCGAACAGTGGAAAAAAAAAAAAAAGTAGTTGACACCCCACCTAAAATAATTATGAACTGCCCATCAATAAACGTTTGTACAATAAATATATCAAACTTTGACCCAAAACGGTTGAATATACTTTCAATAAATCTTACAACATTAAAAATCAAGGATTGACAGAGGATTCGTTTGTACTGGAAGTCTGCATGTGGCAAAGACCCCTCCCCCCCTAACTTCCACTAACAACCCAGGCTCAAGTTTGCTCCTCCGCTATTAGTCAATACATATCACTTCAATATACCTCTTTGACACCAATTCCTGTACTACTTTCCTATTTAGACAGGGCTTTGGGAAAATCTTTGTTTCAGAAAATGCACCAAAAACCGTAAAAAAGGTAAATTTTTAGCAAACACCAAACAGAACTGTGAATATGACAGATATGAGACATGCATCGGGTTCAGAGCCACATTTGGAACAAGCCTGATTCGATGCTCAGATATCTAGTTCCATTCATTGTTTTTTTTTTTTTTTTTTTTATGCTGCCATGACATGTTTGAATTAAGATACTTACGTGGGGGGAAAAAAATCTGAATTGTGTCACTTGAAGCACACAGAGGAAGCACGTTTTCCCCGCCCTTACCGGAACACTTGCCCATAATCACTGAGGCTTTTGTATTGTTTAAAATAACGCTGAGTGGCCGGGTGAGATGTAATCAGCTCTGAATGGTATGTGTGATGGTCTACAGCAGCGAGCCCGCCAATTTGCAAATCGTGGCCATGAGGTTGAAGTGGAAGACCAGTCTCATTCTGCCTTGTCCTGTCATTGACAGCGCACTCACAGCCACTCATCTGCATACATCAGCATACACTCTTTGTGTGTCCACTCTACATTTGTGCTTGTGGGGTGGTGAGTGTATTCAAGAGGAAGACTAATGGCTGGATCCTGCTCACTTACCAGCAACCTTGTAACGGAGTACAAATACTTCATGTTTCTGTATTTTGTTTTTTAGGTTTCTGGAAACTATTTAACTACATTTCTACATACATTTCATTTTACTCCAATACCTTTCCCCCCTAACCACCTTGGTTGCTGCAAAATCAAATGACAAGAAATTGTTTGTCGACTAAATGCCTGAACCGCAGAGCAAAAAGCAGAAGAATGGCGCTGCCAGTTGAGAACGAGACGTGCAATTTACCCCTGTGGCGTACTGACAAGATGAAAGGTACCTGCTGCTGACTCTGCTTCTCACACATCTCCGGCAGCAGGTACCAACCAAAACGACTCCAATGGTGGTGATAAGGAAATTAATGTGACACACCCGTGGGCGTATGAACAGGAATGATTTTTGTCCATTGGATGAAGTGCCTCTTATGTCTACATAAAGTGACACAAATATTGACATTCAAAAAAACTCCATCCAACGTAGAGAAGTATATCAAGGTAGAGTCATTGAATTTCTATAAATCCAATGAAATCAAAATGTCAATGTTGCTTTCGTTATCAAGGTTTTCATCTAAAAAGGATGGATTAATGCTAGTGTAATCTTTTCATATGCTAATTTGGATGTAAACGTATCCAGAACTTTATCTTGGATTTGCCAGGTTTGTTCCTTGGTCTTCATGATGCCGTTGGCTCCCCAATATTCTTTAACGGAACTCTGAGACCATCACAGAGCAGGGGCATTTGCTAATTATACTGAGACTAGATTACACAGAGGTGGACTCTATTTATTATCATGAGATTTAGGTCAACGTGAAATGTGGCAAAAGCTCAAAGGTTTAAGGGGCCGAACACTTTTGCAGGCCAGTGTATTTACAGTTGACCTCTGCCAGCAAGAATACAGAATAATTGACAGTAATTGTTTTCAAGTTACATACCATGATTTTACCAGTCCGGCCCAGTTGGAAGTAAAATAGATTTCACTCAATGTGGCCCCAGAGCTAAAATTAATTTGACACCCCTACTCTGTGGCAAACCCTGATGGGAGCAACCAAAGATCATAAAAACTCAAGTATAAATTACGATCATTTACAAGGTGACTTCTATCAAAGTCATTTGCAAAACATTTATAAGATAAAAAGTACTTTGACCCATATATCACTTTCTGGTGTTTGGTACAAGACTGCTTACCAGCCTGGTTGGTGGTGATGTTGACCGACGAGTATTGCGGTGAGTAGGGGCTTTGGTCCGACACGCCGTTGACTGCCTGCACCTCGAATGTGTACTGCGTGTGGGCCAGCAGGTCGCTGATGTACACCCGCGGCTCCGTCAGACCCAGCTGGCGAGGCAGGAACTGGACATTGTCGCCGCAGCGTGTGCAGCCTCCGCGGCCACCGCCGCAACTCTTGCAGATGATGTTGAAGACGACGTCCTCGCGGCCGCCCGAATCCCGGGGGCTCATCCACTCCAGCATGACTGAAGTCTCGTTCACACTGGAGATGACGTTTTGCGGAGCCGAAGGGACCGCTGTGGGATGCAAGAGATTCTCGAGTGAGTGTAAGTATATTTACGTGACAACTTTGGGAGCATCTGAGAAGTAGCAAAGAGCATGCCAGGCCAGTAGCTGGTGATGGTCCCGGTAAAGAAATAATCCCAAAGTCTTTTCAATACTTTCAAACCAGTAACTGAATCATATGATATGTTTGTGCATTTTCCGCACTGTCAGTTTGAAATAATGTTCTAAATAACAAACGGATCAAAATGTGCATATTTTTATTTTTAAATGTGTTTAATCACTTAATCTAAAAAAACTTTGACAATTAAAAAAAAAAATCTGTTTTAAGTTAATAGTAAGTAGAGCTAAAATCGGAATACAGTAAAAAAGTGCAGCTAATCCATGTGATCGTTATCGTATCCTGATTGAAACAGTTGTACCTTGAATAGTTATCATATTTTCCGAATTATAAATCACTTCGGAGTATAAATCACACGCGACATAAAAATGCATAATAAAGAAAAAAAAAACCCTATACAAGCTGCACTGGAGCATAAGGAGTGCAAGTCGCATTTTGGGGGGAAATGTATTTGATAAAATCCAACCTCAAAAATAGACATATCCTCTTGAAAGGCAATTTAAAATAAAAATAAAATTGATGCTGAATAAGTGTACAATATGCTAAGGTTACATGACGCATAAACAACAAACTGAGAATGTGCCTGGTATGTTCACATAATATATGAAGAGTTATTCAGATACCTATAGCATAAAGAACATGCTAACAAGTTGACCAAACCATCAGTGTCACTCCAAATCACTCAATCCAATGAAATCTTCATCCTCCATGTTGCTTTTAAACAACTCCACCAATTCCAGAGGTAGAAAATGCGGCACAACTTCTTCTACGTCGCGTAGGTCAGACTCATCGTTGATTTATCAACACAGGCCGAGACCACCCTCCTGTGGTTTAATGTGAAAATAACGTGAAATGACATAATCATGTGTTAATAATTTCACACATAAGTCGCTCCAGAGTATAAATCGCACCCCCGCCCAAACTATGAAAAAAATTGCGACTTATAGTCCAAAAATATGGTACTGTCAATTTGAGTGTATGTTTTTTTTTTTCTATACTGTATTTTCGATTGTTTGGCAACTAGCCCAGGGTGTAGCCTGGCTACTCTCTTTCAAAGTCAGTCTTGGATGGATTTTCTAAAGAAATCAAGCACCTTCCAAATAACTCCCAAAATATCAGTCAGTCACTTTCCCGGTAGCAACAGCGCACTGATTTGATCCATACTAGAACTCTCCAAGGGCTGGGCTGCCATCTTCCCTCAGGACTTCCATTCACTGGATCCGATTTTCTGAGCTGGTGCCCACATTGAAGAGTTTCATTCACATTTTTCCAATGGAGCAGCATCATGAAGAGTGACTTGGGGGGTTCCGCCCACACATTGACTGACTGGCAGGCCAAACAAACACACAATTCTGTTTATCTTTTTTCCGGCGTGTGCACCTAACCATGGAGGATGGCTAATGAGGTAAACAATTGGACTCCTCCCACAGACCTGAATTGACGGTTCATTTAGGCGCTGGCATCGAACGCAAATCCAGCTTTGGGAAGAAGGCCCCCTTCTTGGTTGCCTCTGCGACATCGAAACACAGGACTTCTTTGGAAATCTCAATCATTCAAGGTCTCAACGCAGGTTGAATTTACAGTAACGCTCTCTCTCTTTTTTTTTTTTTATGTTAAATAGTCATACATGCAGATTTAAAACAGTAACGGGCTAATTTTGACAAAGTAGGAATAGAAAATACTGGAAAGTTGTGAGGAAAATAAATACTCAAGTTAGGTACAGACTAGGGCTGAGCAATTTTGAGAAAAAAGATTATTTGTGCAATTTTTTTCTCCTCAATATCGTGATTGCAATTTAATATGCGATTATATTTCCAAGGTTCTTATCTCATCAATTTTTAACAAGCACTTAATCTTTACTACAATAAACAATAGCAGAATTATTATACATAAAGGTTTTGGTCTCACAAGTTAGCCTTATATGAAAATATAAGCATATAACATTTAATATGAAATGGTCATTTATTAATTTGAGGTGTTAAACACTTTGTTAAAAACTTTAGACTCTATATGACCGAATTATGAACATTTACATACTTTATACTTCATACAAAAAAGGTTACTAACTGAAATTAAACTTTTTGGTTTTTTTTGCAGCATTTGCAATTATGATAATTGTATCGTACCATATTGATTACCAGTCATTTTTCAGCCCTAAACCAACCTGTTCCATACGCAGGAAGAAGAAGAACGAGAAGACACACATGTCAAATCTTCTTAGTACAGTAACAAATTATGAGTACTGTACTTGGTTACTTTCCACCACTGACTAATACCCGCACAATAGCTTGCGCTTTCTTATGCAAATCCCCTTTGTTGTGGGGGGGCCTTCATCTCATCCTTTCAGCGCAACCAGAAGGGAGTGAAGAAAACACAACGCTACCAACATGTTGAAAGGCGATGTTTTTTTCTCTTCCTTGCTCGCTTTTGTTTTAGCTGTACCAATCCTCCCCCAACCATCGACCTCCGCCGTCATCCCTGCGTTCCTTCCTCTCGGCTGCAAATTCACATTCAAATTCCAAGCCACCTCATTGGCATGACAAGAGCCAAGGTTGGCCCCACTCTCAATGCGCTGCGACCCGGCCCGGTAACCTCTGATCAGGGCCGTGTGATGATGAGGACAGACCGGCTTACCCTTGGTATCCTTGGAAGATGCTATCAACAAGTGACAGCCACTTCTTTGACAGAGGCTGTGTACAACATGTTCAACACTTCAATTAAGTCAGCGTACAGTGAACCCCACATTAATTGCGGGGTATACATTATAATGACGGTGGAAGCGTTTTAAAAAAAATCATTTCACCCCACCCAAACGCATTAAATTATAATCGGATTTGAACACACGCAAAAAATCTTTAGTCATGCCGCTGCTTCAGTGCTGTGAGAAAAATGGAGAAATCAAGGTACTGTAATGATGCCATCACGTGGGCAAGGAGAGCCACAGTCACCGATGCACTTTCATCCATTTATTGGACGTGAAAAACAGCCAAACATCAAAATATATAATGAGAAGACTCACAAGGAGCTGCTATAGGTCAGGACAAGCACCAACAATAACCAACCAACCCGACTTGAGCTCATGTCACTCACTAAACACATCCCTTAAAGGCAGACATTCAACACAGGGATACTAACGAGGTACAATAATTACACACAAAAAAAGAGTTTACACTTATAAATTTTCTGTTATGTGTGTTATTTTTAAAAATTCAATACAATACTTTTTTTTCTTTGTTTTTGGGCGGAGCCGGGAAGAATGAATGGCGCTTTCATTAATTTAATGGCGAAAATTGATTTGATCGTAAGACAAGTTAATACTGCATTACACCTTTGTGAAGTGCAGCTTGGTGAAGGCGCGAATGACGTCAGTGAGCTCGAGGGAGGCTAAACCACGGCCATCCTGCGTGTGTCTCAGCGCGAGCTGTGGCCAACAGAAACTCCTGCATAAGTGTGCTCATTGTGGTTGGGTTTGAGTGCTCTCTCGGCGTTCAATAATCAGCTAAAAAGTGCATCCCAACTGTGGCATTACAGTAGGTGCACTGTAAAAACCCCTAAAAAGATTTCCACAATATAACAAGTAGCGGTAAATATACCCCCCTCTTCCCCCACAATTCAACCTGTGATGTAGTGGGGCCCCAAGAGATGAACTGCTATGTAGTGGAACAACAACGTAATACATACTCGTGCAGGGCATCTGTAAGGGATCCGAGTCGGTGCGGTAGTAGCCATTGCGGCAGACGCAGTTTATGGCTCCCTCGCTGGTGGTGCGGCTGTTAATGGGACACTGCCTGCATGACTCGTCGCCTTGAGTGGGCTTGAAGAATCCTGATGGGCACGCTGAAAGACACAAGAGCAGGAAAGTTGAACGTAAGGAACAATCTTTATCAGTGTTTTAAAAAAAAAAAAAAGCAATCCTACTTCAAAGCTCAAACTTCCTCAATCTTAACCTGAGCCGGAAAGCCTAACATTCACCCATCCATCCATTTTCTGATACATTTTATCCTCACAAAGGGTGGCGGGGGGCGCTGGAGCCGATCCCAACTGTCTTTGGGCAGTTGGCGGGGGACACCCCGAACCGGTTGCCAGCCAATCGCAGGGCACACAGAGACCAACAACCATCCGCGTTCACACTCACACCTCGGGGCAATTTAGAGTGTTCA
Organism: Hippocampus comes; assembly: GCF_001891065.2. Classification (NCBI taxonomy): domain Eukaryota; kingdom Metazoa; phylum Chordata; class Actinopteri; order Syngnathiformes; family Syngnathidae; genus Hippocampus; species Hippocampus comes. The sequence continues at coordinate 1,186,661 of NW_017805002.1, forward strand.
ATCAGCCTGCCATGCATGTTGCTGGAATGTGGGAGGAAATCGGAGTACCCGGAGAAAACCCACGCAGGCAAGGGGAGAACATGCAAACTCCACACAGGAAGGTCGGAGCCGGGATCGAACCCACACCTTCTGCACTGTGAAGTCGACGTGCTATTAATCAGAAAACCCTAAATTTAAACCCGAACCCTGACTTGAAACCCAACATTAAAACTCGAGTCTCTCTTGAAACCCAAATTTGAAACCCTCACACATGAAACATTCACCTTAACTGTACCTCTTCTTAGAAACCCAAACCCTGGTTTGGCACACAAATTCAATCACGAACTCTAGCTTGAAACGCTAACTTGAAAAACATAATACTACCCTGTGGATGTGGAGGGAGTCGTCCAAACACACACACAGAAGCGGTGGCTCGCCTGTGAGGCGGCTCTCAGTGCGACATGGTGTTTGTGTGAATAATTCAAAGTCCCCTGCTCCCCTATCGAGCATTTGCACGGTTCGCTTTCTGTTCCGAGCCCTTTTAAGAGTCTCCCTGAACGTTCACAACAAGAGACGACACTACACCTACGAACGGATGAAGTGACTGTCATTATTTGGAGTTTTTACACTAAAATCATACTCAAGGCACAGGACTGTAAAGTTTTTTCCCTTGGTTAAAACCGTACCCTTGGCTTGAAAACATGTTTTCAAATCCTAATTCTGTCTTGAAACTCTAATTTGAAACCCTAACCTGTCTTGAAAGCCTACTTTTAAACCTTAAACCTATACCAAAACCCTCATCTGTAACTTTAACTTTAACCTTCACCCAAGCTTGAAACCAAAGCTTTGAAACCCTAACTTTGAACCCTGATCTTGTCTTGCAACTCTACTTTGAAACCATGACCCTGTTTGAAACCCCAATTTAAAATCCTAATGCTCTTCTTGAAACCATTAGTTAAAACCCTACCTTAAAGCTGTAATTCCTTCTTGAAGCCATAACTTGAAACCCTAACCTTGGCTTTTATTATTTCTATGAATCAAACACACTTGGCAGGCCACTAGCCTAATAAAATACCGTACGGTAGCTGCCTAAGTATATATTTGAACGTTATCGCAAAACATGGAGAAAAAAAAAAAAAATGTAGGAGGCCTGCTGACTCGATTCAACATTTTTCTTTTTTGCGAGAACATTGGTACTTTTTATTGATATTGTGACAGTAAATCAAAAACAACCCAGTGAATTATGCTATGCTAACGGTGTGCTACTTGCCGAGTGTGCACTTTTCCATGCATTTGAAGGCAGCATGTGCTTCGCTTCTCACAAATTTCTTCGATCCACATGAAGTCACCTCCACTTGTCATCGCGACTAAGCACCTCTGACATGTTTGCTTTCTGCCATGATTGATACCCGAGCGCTCGCTTTCTCTCTCGTTATACTCCGAGTGAAACGTGAGTCGTGATTACTCCCAGTGCCAGTCGAGCATTTCCTTGAGGCCCGGGCCAAGCCACTTGGTGAGGGAATTGCCATCAAACCGACTTGGAAAGAAGCGGCGTAAAGACGTGTTGACGGGGAGAGGGTCCACTGGTGGGAACAAGTAGGAGAGCGGGGGGAGAGGTCGGTCACGACGATATTTTTTCAAATTCAGCGTCTTACTTTGGGCAAAGTTGATGATGGATGTGGCGCAACTGTGACAATCGCGACAATGAAAAGAATGCAAGGGATTAGCAAGTATAAAACTCCACGAGTCCTTGACTGCCACAGGGATATTTTTTTTTTATATTCAAATATTCACAAGCTGCTTGGCCTGCCGCTGAGTAATGAATAGTTCCCCACTGGGCGTAAAACATCCAAGGCGCCTTCTTTGTCGCTTTGCCAAGCCTCCTCTCCATTCATTTTCCCCCAAATACTCTATGCGGTACCTGGATATTCATTTCATTCATATATTCATCTCTATAAAATTCACACCTGTTTCCAACCCAACTGCAAATCTCAATCTCATTGCATGAATGTCAGTGTTCCCATTTGTGTTCACTTGAGGCAGTGATGCTTAAAACCCTGCTAGCAAAGCTTGACCTGATTTTCATCTCAAATTGAAACCTGTACTTTCATTCTCAACCCAAACTACAAAACCTTACTCATAACACTAAACCCCAACCTTTGTTTCCCTTCATTATTAGCTCGGGGAATCAATTAAGTATCTAGCTACGAATTGGTATTTAACTAACACAAATTTGAAACCCTAATCCTGGCTTGAAACCCGAAATTAAAACCCCATCTTTACATCCTCGAGATGATTTGAAACCCAACTATGAAAAGCTAACACAGGCTTCAAACCGTAGTTCCAAACACTGATCATGCCTTGAAACCCTACTTTGAACTCCAAAGACAGTTTTACAAACCTACTTTGAATTCCTACATCTACCTTGAAACTATGAAGCCTTAACATTGGCGTGACAGTCTAACTTTAGACACTGCACCTGATTTGAAACCCTAACCCTGTCTTGAAACCCTACTTTGAAACCCTAACCCAAGTTTACGACCCTACTTTAAAATCCTAACCAAGGCTCACAACCCCGATTTAAAACCCTGGCTTGAAGTCCTACTTTGAAAGCCGAACTCTGGTTTGAAACCCAACTTTGAAACCCTATCTCTGGCTTGAAATCCTACCTCAAATTAAAAACTGTAACCCAGGTTGACAATCCTACTCTGCAAACCCTAGCTTCAAACTCTACCCTTGGCTCGAAACCGTACTTTAAAACCTGAAATCTGGCTGTAACTCCACTTTCAATCTGAATCCTTGGCTTGAAACCCTTATGTAAAACTTTTAAAGCTTTAAAACTTAGTCCTGTTTTTAAACCTATTTTGAAACCATAAACTTTGTCGGAAACCCGAAATCCGGTTTAAACACTAATCTGAAATCCCAATTTGAAACTCAAACTGGCAATAATGGGCAGTCTCCAAATTGCATATGAGCTTTCCTCCATGTTTTGGACATACAAGTGGCAACTCCCTCAAACTTCGGTTTATGTGCTGCTGTATTTGCTAGCAACTGAGTTCAAATGGGCTCAGCAGTTAAACTCGTTAACGTCCGCGTGCTGCTTTGGAATCTTCCAAACATCGAATTCCTGGCACATCAAATCCACTTAAAGAGGATGTGTGTTTTACGTCTCGGTGCACCTCTCTGTCATCTGCTTGGAGGGCGTAAGGGGAATTTCCCCCCTCGGCGTCCGGATGACAGATTTGAAGAGCGATGTCTGTGATGTCAGATGTAAGCGAGGCTGTGATTAAAACAACAGATCACAGCTTTAATTCCCCCACGGTGTGGCGGCATTTGAAGTCACGCTCGCGTCGGATGTCTCGTCCAACTTGGAGAAAGCGAGAGGAATTAATTATGGGTATAGATATTCGCCCGTGACAGCTGCCCCTTTTTGTTGCAACTTCCCCTCATAAAAATAAAGGCATTGTCATGAGTGTGGTTTGATTTTGTGGAGCCGACGTGCTGTCAGAGCTCACAGCGACAACATTAACAACAAAAAAAACAAACAAAAAAAAAAGAACAGCGGGCAAACAAGCTTTCAAGGAACAAAGAACATTTGAGTCCCCCTTTCAAAAAGTGCTCAAATTGTTCTATTTGTGGTGAAAGCACAAGAAAAGCTATCTTGGTTCCTAAAATATCACCTCATTTGAATCTTAATGTCTCCCGCTATTTGGGCTCGTACGTGTTTTAACACAGTGTGACGTTTGTGATGATTTTTTTTTTTTTTTTTTTTTTTTTAACAAGCCTTACAATGATGGAAACTAGACAGTGAGTCAGGGTGCAAATCACATTTTACAGCAGCTAATTTACTCCTTTTTTGTTTCAAAGGTTTCCTGGAAAGCAACCTTACACATGACGAGATTTATGGCACGGTGGAGCTGAGACTTGCAGCTGAACTGGGCTTGTGAGGAACCAGAATGCAAACACATAATGAGGAAAAGTATTTGCTCTCAGAAGAAGTTAATTTTTATGTGGTGTAAATGTGTTAAATCGTACCATTTTCTTTTAACGAAATGAAAATCAGCACACACACACACACACACACAATGAAGGGGGGAAAAAAACATACTCGTACTGCTCTTATTGAGTATGTGGTGTACCCGAGATGACCAACACAGCTCACCATACACAAAACGATACCCCCACCAAAAATCATGACTTCCCCCACCCAAAGCTGATGTCTGTTGTGGTGCTAAGACGGTAGAACGCTGAAGCACACGCTTGCTCAATTGTTGCTCTTCATGTCTGGGGTGTCTCACAAGTTAAAATTTGGTTCAGATGTTAACAATTGGAATGTGCGTACACCACTGCCCAAGGCCACACGCCATTTATTCTTTCCACAATGCCTCATTTGCCCTCGAGCAACCCCTTGAAAAAAAAAAAAAAAACAGCATCAACAGCCTCCGACCCCCTTTGAACCAATTTCAACAAGATGGTCACGATCAAGCAATCCTCCCCTAAAACATAATGAACACAAGGAAGAGACAAAATTGGGTATGTGTGTGTGTGTGTGTGTTGTTCAGGGTGTGAAAGAGAATGCTTGGGGATCAGACGTGCAAGCATTTGTGAATGCTGCAGAAACAGAAAGTGCTGAAAGCAGTGAAAATGGCCTCTGTCACAGGCAACGCGCGTGTGCGCGGGTGTGCGCGTGTGTGTGTGTGTGTGTGTGTGTGTGCGTGCGTGCGTGTGTGTGCGCGTGTGTGCGTGTACAAGGACGACGGGTATTTCCCAAATTGCCACTGTGACTGCCGCTGCATTGGGCAGCGCGCAACCTCGGGGCATCAACAGGCTTTGTTGTCTCCGACAAAAGTGTTGGTGAAATCACTGCTGGGAAGACGAGAGGCCATGGGCAGAGAAATTTGTGTGGGCGCGCGCGCGCGCGCACACACACACACACACACGCACACACACACACACACACACACACACACACACACACACACACACACACACACACACACACACACACACCTATGGACCTTTTAGAGCAAGGATAGGCAACACAAATGAACGAGGGGGCCACCATTTTTTTGTCAGAGCTAACGGTCCACACAGGACCACACACTTCCTTACCAGATGTAGAAAAAAAAAATCTCATTTTAAATACGGACAAAACATGTGCATATGATTTTTTTTTTTTTTTTTGTTGGAACCAATGTACAGAAAACATCCACTCCTCAACTAACTACTCTACACTGTCTCCGAAGACTTTTTCTGTGCCATGGACTCTCTTTCATAAGCATTTCCATTCAAAGATGGCACAAAACTGCTGAACAGCAAACCAACATTAAGTGCAAGAAATCATTTTGAGCATGTTTTCACAAAAACAACTTACTAACTAATAAGTCACTTTCCTTATTTAGGACACCCCCCATGATCAATTTATTGATACGCAAACTGCCTGTGTGACTGCACACTGCTAAAGCAGAAATCCTTACTTACTGTTTTTTTAACATCTGAACTGATTTTTAAAATGTGTATTTTTCGTTTGTTTGTTTGTTTGTTTTGGGGGGCAGGGGCGTTCCTTATTTTGACCCATGTTTCATGGAAATCCCTTGGAGAATGTTTACCAGCGTTATCGGTATTTAAAGAATGTTTGAGGTTTAAATTCTTTGCGGGGCAGGCCCTGTCCCTATCCCCTAAAAATAGCGAGTGTCCACTGTATACTAATCACCAGTGGTAAGTAGTTTTCAAATACTTCTCCATTCCTTATGTGCTGTTGTATATTCATAAAGTACACAATCAAGGCCAAAACTGCCACAATAAATATTGAACAAATAAGTCAATTATCATGGCATTAATACAAACAAAGCCCTTCATGACTTTCATCACAAAATGAGGAAAAAAAAACACTCTAGTTCGGCCCGATTAATGCGGCGTGTGAAGTCCGTTGAAGTTTGTGCATGCGACAGTACACGAGATGAGTCAGAAGCGGCTTTTCTCTCCTCAGCATGCGCCACAATATTTTCCTCGGTAAGCTGCATCCCTTGTGCGTCAGACACTGAGCGCCAGATTAGCTGGAAATTTGGGACACCTGGCAAATGAGCCCTGCAGTGGGTACAGCATCCTCAGAGGGACGGGTCGCCTTAACTGCACTAAATACGATCCTCCATGGGCAGAGCTTATTTTTGTTCCGCTAACCCTTGCAATTCACGAGGGCAAAGGACTAAACCACGGCACGTATAGCATGATTCTGCAATCCATGAATACCCACGCCAAGATACATCCGATGGTGCCAAAATGATGTGGTCATTGCTTTGGTCTTAGCATAAAAATCAGCAAACAGTTGCATGGAGGTTTAGTGTATGTACTGGGTTGCCAAAAGTCACTGTGCGCATCCTTTGTTATATTTTATTTTAGGTATTGTTTGGTCAAGAAAGGAGGTCATCAGTCTCTCTCTCTCTCTCTCTCTCTCTCTCTCTCTCTTCTCTCTTCCACAGCCCAAAGGATCATTTTGGGGCTCAACCCAAGCCCACCAAAGTCTCCACAAACTCAAGGACTGACATTTACAAGGTCATGATGGAATGCAATGCTTCTTAAAGGAAATATCAGTCACGCAATAAATAACAGGTGGAAAATGATTTCCCAGCTCCCGGGAACATTTGTCATTATTGGCTTAACTTTTGCTACGAATGAGAGCAATGGAGACGGTACAGGCAGGCAGTTTGCAGCTTAACATTTTGCTGTGAGCGACATTACGTTGACTACTTTTGCGGGATTAGCCTACAGGGTGACCGTATTACGCTTTTCCAAATAGAAGATGAGCGTTCAACAATTGGCCGTAAAAACATATACTCAAATACCAGGGCTGTTACTCTTGAATATTTTAGAAACGATGAATCGAATAATCTGATAAAATGCTATTTGCCATTAAAGTGTAATGAAAATCAATCATTGATGTTTTATTTGGTCTTGTTTAGTGATAGAAAAAAAAAAACAACTAAACAATGAAGCAATATCACATGCGATAGACTGATGTACTCACCAACATTTTTGAAACTGATTTAATTTAGTCATTGTCTTACAAAAAAGCGGATGTTTTCAAACGTCTCATTTTCCATATTGCCAGATCGCATTAAATCGTAATCGTATTGAAGCTGAAAACGCTGCAACAAAAAGGCTAACTTCAAAATAAAAGCTTACCAACCAGTACTTTGACGCAAATGCTTGATCAGTTTTTATTTTGAAGTTGGCCCACATGTTGGGGTGACTGCGAGTACGATTTGTATTTTCGACATTTCGGTTTTCCTTGTCACTGTTTTGATTGCCATTACATATTTTCTACCAAAATCAACAAGTAGTCTGACGACTGTTAGTTTGCTTTCTTTCTTTTTCAATGATGTGGACATGGGCTTGGTTGTCATCACTCTCTATGTTTAAAATAAGAGGTTATACATTAAATTGGACATTTAAGTCTTTTTTTCATTCCCGGTCCATGCATAACATAAAAAAGATAACCTGCCTTATAGTGCACTTAAAGTTATGTTACTAAAATCGAAACAGCCATATTTCACATTTGGAGTTGAATGTTTATTTATATTTCATAGGCAAAAGTGTTTTTTAAAAGAAATTAGGTATAATAAAATTAAGTTCTTTTTACCGAATTTATATCTTTTATTTATTTATTTTTTGACCCGGAAAACGATCCAATCCGTGAATCCAATCCGTGATCCAATCTGAACGGTGAGTTTTGTTTTTGTTTTTTTGTTTTTTTTGTCGCACCACTAATGCTGCGGGTTTTAAAAGATCAGACAAAATGCTCGTAAACCGCTGGCAACATGGGAAACACTGCTTTGAAATCATCTAGCAAGTGAATGAGTTAATATTTTCAGGGCACATCCACATCTGCACACCACTTGCGCACCCCTATTTATAAATATATCCATATATTTCTGTAAGAATGATGCAACTTTCAGTTGTTGTATCACAATGTCGTGGAAAAATTGAACATTCTCTTGCTTTGTATAAGCACTGAGGGTTATTATACTGCACTTGACATGTCACAGAACGGTCAATTAATTCATTGAATCATACATGCAGCTAAGCAGAAAAAAAAACCCTTTGTTCCACTTCCAGAACTCTTGAGAGTTCTTCAGCGAATCACTCCGATGCGGCTGCAAAGCTCTCGTGATGTTCAACAGGTCTTCACTACCACAGAGGGAAGGGTTGGGGGGGGGGGGGACAGTATTTCCATACTGTGTGATAACTACCATCTGTCAATAGAGAGGAAAGCAAGATGAAAGGCGAGTATCAGTGAAGCCATTCATGCGGCGTTGCAATAACATCTGGAATTTTTACAGAACTCCTTCTGCTCCCAGTGGCCATGGGAGAGGGGTGAGACAAATGTGGAATGGCGAAATTACAGCCCGGGCAAGCCAACATATGCACACGATGTTGGAAAACGAACAAGACTACAGACTTAGGGGGTGGGGGGGGGGGGGGGGGGGGGGATAATGGGTCGCTTCTCGCAGTGTGATAAATGACAGCTCAGGAGGATGCCGAGGTAGGATCAGGTGGGGTACGGGTGGGTGGTCATTTGCAGATGGCTGAGACATGTCCCCTTTGTCGCAATTCATCTCCATTTAAGCAGAGCCGGCCAGCCTCCTGGATCAACATCCTGGCATATTCCATTATTTTTAATGACGGATCATTAGCGGCACAGGACAAATGTCACTTTATGCACATAATGGTACATAATTTGAAAATATGGCCCAGTAACCTGGTCAGCTAACGAGCCTGTATGCCGCTAATGAAGTCACTCAAACTCTTGTGACTCTGCTTATGAGAGGAGCGGGAATTAAATTACAGATGCAAATGGCCGACTGAGCCCCTTTCCACCAAATTTGTGCATCTGAGTCTAAGTACAGTCAGCCTCAACTTTCCAAACACAACTCAAGAGAAGCGGGACATTGCCATGTCCGTAATGCTGAGTGTTCACATGACCAATGCGGTTTGACGCATTTTGATAATTGTACGTGCGGTGACATCAACACCAAAGTCAGGGACAACAACGGTTGCTTTCAGCACAAGAGGTGTGAACAGCGAGTCTTCTACTATCGTCGTACACGTCTCTGTTCCACCTCTGATGGGGGCAAATTTACAGGCCGACTTCAACTTCCCGTTCTGTATCAGTAACTAACAAATGGGACATCCAATTTTGCTCTGAAATTTGCCCATTTTCAAGAGATGATTTTTCAGCCGGTTGGATTCTACTTGACTTCAGCATCTTGCGACCATCTTTTGAAGGCAAGCTCATTCCCACTTGTCTTTATTTAGTCAAGGGGCAAAACCACTTGCCCCAGTATCGCATCTGGAAGTTGGCCAGAATGATCACAGTTTCGAGTCAAAGCCTTCACCCACCCTGAAGGCTTCCAACACCCATGTCAAAAACCGGAGATGCCGCACTCCCACCATATTGTGTCACAACAAGCGCGTGCCATTGTGCCGGATGATGTTGGGGAAAATGACACCCTCTCATTTATGACACGCCCGAGAGGATGTGCACTCTTTCCAGCTGAAGGAGAAGAGAAAAGGCTAAATGAGGAGATTTGAGCACGATCAAATGTCAGAAGTTATGGTTGAGGCGAGAAAAGAATGTAAGAGGACTCTGCCCGCTTGACTAGATGGGAAATGTTGATCGTCTCCCAAGGGTGCACTGATATGACTTTTTTTGTCCAGAAAAAGATATTTGGGTCACTTTGAGGAAACTCTATCTGGAGGTTCAACATTGATCTTTTTTCTTCTTTGTCAAAATGACGATAAAAATGGCTCATGCTGTTTTGATTTGGGGCATGTATAAGTAGCAAATGCTTCCTTTCTTGGGTGCAAAGTAACCTCCATCTCTACTTCCCCTAAGTTGTATTTGTTTTGCTTCCTTTCCTTCTGAATCAATACAGCCCACACCGTTAATTGTGCCACTGGTACCCAGCCTCAAAGGAGCTATTAAAAGAGCACCAGGTGTGTAATAATGTATGTGCAATATATCCTTTATTGTGTCACCTTAGCAATGCAATTCCCCGCTACCCAACCCAAAATATAATCCACTGGAAATGACTAAGGCCCCTCGAAAAAAGTATGTTGATCTGCCATACCGTGACCGTGTTTTACACCTTATTCAATTCACATACTACTGTCTTGACATTGGCCTTTTTTCTGAAAATGTTAACTTTCCCTTCTGTCTGTGTCAAGTGAGGGGGAAAAAAATCATCTAAAAAGGATTACCCCATCCACCCTTTTCTCAAAGTCAGCTGGACTAGGCTCCAGGTGCAATCCAACAAAATAAGGGTTAGTTAGGATATGCACACATTTTTTCTGCTTCGGTTTTCATTCGCTAAAATGCATCCATGTAATGTCAAAAGTGATCAATTTGGCACACTTGCGAAGCCGTTTGAGTGGTCCCTTCCTCATTCAAATGTATCTACACTGCAACGTTACCTTGCTGCTCATCCCCTGAATGGTGCCCTTTCCCCCCCCTCAAGGACAACCAGGGACAACGGGGGCAAGTGTCACAAGTTAGCTGATGATGGTGTGAACGACAGTGAAAGGAAGATGAGACAGACAAGGACCGGTTACCTCAGTGACCCGCACGCAGCGGGCCGGTCCAGATTTCACTTGACAGTCTCGCGGTGAGCCACAACTCCAAAAAATATCATCAGTTTCCTGCTGATTCCAATTTTCCCTCCATGGGTCAGCAGCCAATATTCTGTACCCTGAATCCTCTGTATTTGTAGAAGAGGGAGTGTCACATGGATGTGGTGGCGGGGTGTTGGTGGTGGGGTGGGTTGGAGGCTGTTTCTCTTCACAGAGTCCTACCCAAACAAAGGCAGCAACCGAGCTTTGTGACTGAGACTCCCTGAGGTGCAATCTAGCTGACGGACAGGTGGCATAAAGGCTGTGTAACGTGCTGTCCAGTCAGTGGCGACAAGAAGGGGGGCGTCTCGGAGAAAAGGAAGGGGGGTGGGGGGTGAAAAAGCCTTTCTTTATTCTTTATGGGTGTGTTAGGGTATAGATGGAGGGGAGGTGGGGGCATCGTGGCAAGGAGCAGCTGGTGCTGAATTCTGTCACTTAGCCCACCAACACAAGAGAGGTGTGCAAGACAAAGACGCAGGCTCAACATGAACTGACAGTATCACCTTCTCCCTCAACAGCTACTTTGGGAGGAAATGGCTCGCAATCTTTCAATTGGGCAATGGAGATGCATCAATTCACGAAAGAGGTGGTGAAACACTCACAAAATGGTGACATCTGGAAAAACACAGAGAAAAAAATTTGCAAAAAAATGGTAACTATTCCAGATTGCCTTTTAATGAGTGCTTACTGCTTTTGGTACAAAATCCAATTGCCCAAGAGGACATATTCCCTCTTCCTACTTTCAACATTTTCTACAATATGTTGCTTGAAGTGACTTACAGCTGTGAGATTCAAGGTTAGGATCTTAGCTATTTGTGCCTTGCCATTCATTCACAACCAATCCAGGGTGTACCCGGGCATTACCAAGCTGAGATAGGCTTCAGATCGCCCGCAACCCTGAGGATACGCAATTTGTAAAATGGATGGAGGAATAGACTTATTTAGTGACAAATACTCTGGAGTAACTGCCCACCCATCGAGTGTGAAATTCAACAACCGGGTAAATCTTTTTGTTTTTGCATGTTTCTGAAAATGTGTCTGCATGCGAGCTAGCCCATCTGCACATCTGCCCGACTGTTGTGTAACAGTGAGGGGGTTTGATGACTTAGTCTCTCTGCCCATGACATGAAAATGGCCCTTGATTAATGGGGAAAACAATCCTGGAAAAAAACGGGAAATGCCTCCCCGCCTATCAAAAAAAAAATAATGAAAAAAGAAATCTACGACTATGAGAATCTGCGGGTGCCAAAAGGAGAGTATACAGGGGTCGACTGTAGTTTTAAGTAGAAATATCACCATTTACCACTAGATGGCAGATACGGCTTGGTTATGCTTACGCCGGGTCTGGCCTATACGACAACGTAAGTCGAACAATGTTTTGGGTGGATTTCCGATGGGATGGAGGACAAACACAGTCACTCAAAACCTTAAAATTTCAAAAAAATAATCCATAAAATGCGTTGGTTTGCTGTTCAGAAGTGTTTTATCGCTTTTGAAGTATTTTTTTTAATGTAAAAGAGCCCTTTGCACTGGATAGCGTACTGTGAAAATGTAAATATATTAGTTCGTATTTGTATGATTGTACGTGCCACAAAAAACATACATTAACTACTGAAGGTGAAACTAAACAAGCTTCCCATGTATATGCTGCAGCTTCATGACCCACATGTGCTAAATGCATAAGTCATCCGCTCATGAAGTATTCAAGCGCTGAAATGACACAAGAGCAAAACAGCCCAAAAAGGGTTTTGTGTTTGAACGCACCCGACGAAAGAAATAAAAAAAGAGCTGGACACGCCTCGCATGTTCAAACTCCGCCGCCTCCACTCTGCAACGTTACACCTGCTGCTATTGTTTGGAGGTGATTCACTGGAAGGCTTTAATGGATGCTATTTAGAGGTGGCACACATTAAGTTGCTCAATTGTGGCCGTGTAGCGGGGTGCTGGCCTCAGAAATTGCATAGTGAATGAAGAGATAGACTAATTAGCCTTTAAATGTGTCATTGAGTCATCTAAAACACGGCATCCCTCGGCTATTCATGCGACGCCTTCCACTATATCCTTAACCCTCAAACAGGAAGGCCTTGGCTGTCCGCTCTCCCTCCCATTTGTCTAAATCAATGGAGGCTGTTCAGCCCAGACCCAGGAGGTCAGTGCATTTAAGTACTCGGCTCACACACAGCGAGGAGTGCCGGGGGGGAAGGATGGGCAAACCCTCTGTTGCCTTGGCAACTGTGCTGCTGCTGCTGCTGAGATACCCCCATCGTCCCTCAATCCAACTCTTGGTGTCGGAGGTGATTTGTGCCCAAAAGAAAAAAATGATTGTCGTTTTAAGGTAGTAACCAACCATGAAGCATTAATAAGAGGGACTATGTGGAGTATACCGTAGGAGCCTTGGAAGGTGAATGAAATAAGTCACGGGAGGATGTTCAACCTTTGTTTTATTCAGAATTTTAACACAAAACAAAAATTTTAGAGTAACACTTGAAGGGAAGAACTTACTGAAAATCGTCTTTGGTTTGTACACAAGGTTCGGTCTCTGGTGTACTTGGGGCCAATCATCTACTGTCCCCGGTTGGCATGGTAACAAAAAGGTGGACTCACCATTGGGCGGGGTATCACTCACTGGCGTCAGATTTAGTCAATCCCTTAAACTCAGCTAATTTCAGGAGCACAAGAAGTGTGTCAAGTTTTTTTAATGATTTTTATTCATGTTCTGATGCAAGTGTGTCAGAATCATGTTATTCAGACATTAGGAAACGGATTTAAAAACTGCTAAATAGGTTTCGTAAAACACCACTACAGGTCATTTTCTTCATTGGCATGACTTGGCAAATTCCAGTATGTCACATCGGACATTTCCACAAACAAGCTCAGTTTAAAAATATAGTGCACGAGTACATACCGCAAGCTCTTGTGTACTTTACTCAGGAGGTCGGGCGCATAAATCACCCAAAGGACCTCCGTTAGGCTTACCGTAAACTGGCAATTTGCTCAAAGGACCTATTCACTCTGCTTGTTTACAGACATAAATATGCATCGAAGTTAAAACCGAAGTCGGCGACTAAATGTAAGCGCTGCAGAAGCACTCAATGTGATGAGGAGGCTGTGGTAGATTAGTTTTGAGTTCCTGGAGGCAGAGGGATTATGGCAGGAAGGCGAGAGGGTGTGTGTGTGTGTGTGTGTGTGTGTGTGTGTGTGTGTGTGTGTGTGTGTGTGTGTGTGTGTGTGTGTGTGTGTGTGTGTGGAGGGATGGGGAGGGGGGTTACATCAGTGCTACTCAAGATTGAAATCCCCATCCATTGGCAGGCTTTGGATGGAAATGCCACGTGCGAAAATTCTCTGCACATGTTTGAACGTGGCCGGAATACTGAAATAGATGCAGGCTTTCGGGAACGTGTGAGAGGTCAAGACTCTCACACAGAGAGTAATAAAGTACATTTGATCAGGTCTGGGACAGAGAACATGAAAGTTTAATGGGCATAGAGCCTGCTAGATGTTTATGCTGATTCGTACGCATTTCACTAAAGCCCTCGTGGTATGTCTCAGGGTTAAAATTCAGGTAACGCCATTGCCATAGGAGCGGAATAATAATGTTTTTTTTTTTTTTTCTGTAACTTCAAAACAGTTCCATTTGCCCCACAAAGACATCAAAGTCCTATTTGCAGCTCCAGATGGGACCTTTTCAAAAATGACATCAACATAACTTGCAACGTGTACCAGAAATGTTGTGTCTTGTTTCATTTGCCTGATAAAGAGAATCTGCTCCCCAAAGCCAGAATGCTTTCCTAATGACGTCAACATTGAGATGTGAGAACTTTGGGGTTGAAATGAACACAAAGAAAATGCAATCACCAATGGCGACACTTGGCGTCTATGCTTCATCTAGCATGCAAAGTATCCCGCACCACCAGGGGACCCCGCAGAAGTCAAATACTTTCTTATCAGCATACTAACAGGTCCTGCTTGGACAGGCTCAATTAGCTGACGCTTAGTAGTCGTCCAAGAGTGGGGCCACGCTATCTGCACAAGACCCGTATCAGCAGAGGTACGCGGGTGACAGAGGAGCACGGGTTCACAAAGGCCCGATTGTGCCTCGTACTTGGAGGGATGGGAAATGGGACATTTCTTTTAAAACATATTGGAATATGACTGTACCTCTAAAGGTGTATGACTATTCTCAACGGTACAACAATTGGGTATTGTAACTGATAAGTAGATTCATTGATTATGACAACAAATTCAGGAAGGGATCGTTATTTAATGGTATGTTCATTGAAAGTCAGTCACATTGGAGTTGAGTCCTTCTCTGGCAAGAGCGGGTCCCACAGATAGCGTTTCTTTGCAAAGACTTGCAATTCTTGAGACTGAACAGGTTTTTCAAACAGATCACAAAGGCACAATCAATCTTTGAACACTCCATACTGCAGGATGATTGGTCAGGAACATCTTTTAGAGACATCAGATTGTTGGGACTTTACTGACTTTGATCAGAAATGGGAAATGCATGCTAAAATTTGGCCCAATTATCGGTATTTGACTTTAGTCAAACCGCCACGACTCGTGAAGGATAGGCACAGAGCCTTGGGTAATTAAAGCCCTCTAAAATGTTTATACAGTAATCCCTTGTTTATCGCGGTTAATGGGGACCAAAACCACCCGCAATCAATGAAAATCCGCGAAGTAGTGACCAATAAACATATACAGGTAAAAATATATATATATATTTTTACCTGTATATGTTTATTGGTCGCTACTTCGCGGATTTTCATTGATTGCGGGTGGTTTTGGTCCCCATTAACCGCGATAAACAAGGGATTACTGTATAAACATTTTAGAGGGCTTTAATTACCCAAGGCTCTGTGCCTATCCTTCACGAGTCGTGGCGGTTTGACTAAAGTCAAATACCGATAAAATGTTTATACAGTAATCCCTTGTTTATCGCGGTTAATGGGGACCAAAACCACCCGCAATCAATGAAAATCCGCGAAGTAGTGACCAATAAACATATACAGGTAAAAATATATATATATATTTTTACCTGTATATGTTTATTGGTCGCTACTTCGCGGATTTTCATTGATTGCGGGTGGTTTTGGTCCCCATTAACCGCGATAAACAAGGGATTACTGTATAAACATTTTAGAGGGCTTTAATTACCCAAGGCTCTGTGCCTATCCTTCACGAGTCGTGGCGGTTTGACTAAAGTCAAATACCGATAAAATGTTTATACAGTAATCCCTTGTTTATCGCGGTTAATGGGGACCAAAACCACCCGCAATCAATGAAAATCCGCGAAGTAGTGACCAATAAACATATACAGGTAAAAATATATATATATATTTTTACCTGTATATGTTTATTGGTCGCTACTTCGCGGATTTTCATTGATTGCGGGTGGTTTTGGTCCCCATTAACCGCGATAAACAAGGGATTACTGTATAAACATTTTAGAGGGCTTTAATTACCCAAGGCTCTGTGCCTATCCTTCACGAGTCGTGGCGGTTTGACTAAAGTCAAATACCGATAAAATGTTTATACAGTAATCCCTTGTTTATCGCGGTTAATGGGGACCAAAACCACCCGCAATCAATGAAAATCCGCGAAGTAGTGACCAATAAACATATACAGGTAAAAATATATATATATATTTTTACCTGTATATGTTTATTGGTCGCTACTTCGCGGATTTTCATTGATTGCGGGTGGTTTTGGTCCCCATTAACCGCGATAAACAAGGGATTACTGTATAAACATTTTAGAGGGCTTTAATTACCCAAGGCTCTGTGCCTATCCTTCACGAGTCGTGGCGGTTTGACTAAAGTCAAATACCGATAAAATGTTTATACAGTAATCCCTTGTTTATCGCGGTTAATGGGGACCAAAACCACCCGCAATCAATGAAAATCCGCGAAGTAGTGACCAATAAACATATACAGGTAAAAATATATATATATATTTTTACCTGTATATGTTTATTGGTCGCTACTTCGCGGATTTTCATTGATTGCGGGTGGTTTTGGTCCCCATTAACCGCGATAAACAAGGGATTACTGTATAAACATTTTAGAGGGCTTTAATTACCCAAGGCTCTGTGCCTATCCTTCACGAGTCGTGGCGGTTTGACTAAAGTCAAATACCGATAAAATGTTTATACAGTAATCCCTTGTTTATCGCGGTTAATGGGGACCAAAACCACCCGCAATCAATGAAAATCCGCGAAGTAGTGACCAATAAACATATACAGGTAAAAATATATATATATATTTTTACCTGTATATGTTTATTGGTCGCTACTTCGCGGATTTTCATTGATTGCGGGTGGTTTTGGTCCCCATTAACCGCGATAAACAAGGGATTACTGTATAAACATTTTAGAGGGCTTTAATTACCCAAGGCTCTGTGCCTATCCTTCACGAGTCGTGGCGGTTTGACTAAAGTCAAATACCGATAAAATGTTTATACAGTAATCCCTTGTTTATCGCGGTTAATGGGGACCAAAACCACCCGCAATCAATGAAAATCCGCGAAGTAGTGACCAATAAACATATACAGGTAAAAATATATATATATATTTTTACCTGTATATGTTTATTGGTCGCTACTTCGCGGATTTTCATTGATTGCGGGTGGTTTTGGTCCCCATTAACCGCGATAAACAAGGGATTACTGTATAAACATTTTAGAGGGCTTTAATTACCCAAGGCTCTGTGCCTATCCTTCACGAGTCGTGGCGGTTTGACTAAAGTCAAATACCGATAAAATGTTTATACAGTAATCCCTTGTTTATCGCGGTTAATGGGGACCAAAACCACCCGCAATCAATGAAAATCCGCGAAGTAGTGACCAATAAACATATACAGGTAAAAATATATATATATATTTTTACCTGTATATGTTTATTGGTCGCTACTTCGCGGATTTTCATTGATTGCGGGTGGTTTTGGTCCCCATTAACCGCGATAAACAAGGGATTACTGTATAAACATTTTAGAGGGCTTTAATTACCCAAGGCTCTGTGCCTATCCTTCACGAGTCGTGGCGGTTTGACTAAAGTCAAATACCGATAAAATGTTTATACAGTAATCCCTTGTTTATCGCGGTTAATGGGGACCAAAACCACCCGCAATCAATGAAAATCCGCGAAGTAGTGACCAATAAACATATACAGGTAAAAATATATATATATATTTTTACCTGTATATGTTTATTGGTCGCTACTTCGCGGATTTTCATTGATTGCGGGTGGTTTTGGTCCCCATTAACCGCGATAAACAAGGGATTACTGTATAAACATTTTAGAGGGCTTTAATTACCCAAGGCTCTGTGCCTATCCTTCACGAGTCGTGGCGGTTTGACTAAAGTCAAATACCGATAAAATGTTTATACAGTAATCCCTTGTTTATCGCGGTTAATGGGGACCAAAACCACCCGCAATCAATGAAAATCCGCGAAGTAGTGACCAATAAACATATACAGGTAAAAATATATATATATATTTTTACCTGTATATGTTTATTGGTCGCTACTTCGCGGATTTTCATTGATTGCGGGTGGTTTTGGTCCCCATTAACCGCGATAAACAAGGGATTACTGTATAAACATTTTAGAGGGCTTTAATTACCCAAGGCTCTGTGCCTATCCTTCACGAGTCGTGGCGGTTTGACTAAAGTCAAATACCGATAAAATGTTTATACAGTAATCCCTTGTTTATCGCGGTTAATGGGGACCAAAACCACCCGCAATCAATGAAAATCCGCGAAGTAGTGACCAATAAACATATACAGGTAAAAATATATATATATATTTTTACCTGTATATGTTTATTGGTCGCTACTTCGCGGATTTTCATTGATTGCGGGTGGTTTTGGTCCCCATTAACCGCGATAAACAAGGGATTACTGTATAAACATTTTAGAGGGCTTTAATTACCCAAGGCTCTGTGCCTATCCTTCACGAGTCGTGGCGGTTTGACTAAAGTCAAATACCGATAAAATGTTTATACAGTAATCCCTTGTTTATCGCGGTTAATGGGGACCAAAACCACCCGCAATCAATGAAAATCCGCGAAGTAGCGACCAATAAACATATACAGGTAAAAATATATATATATATATTTTTTAAAATCCGCAAAAAGTCCGCAAACGGTCCGCGAGAAGCTGCAAAACAACAGTGAGTCACATCGCCCAACATATACAGTGCTGTACTCCATGTATATATTAAAAAAATAAATAAATAAATTATGAATATGTTTGAAAAAATCCAAGATGCACTGAAGCCGCGATAAACGAACCGCGAAATAGCGAGGGATTACTGTAATTGCCCATTTAACAGTTTAGATTGTAAATGTACCCAAATATTTGAACACCATATAAACTCATCTGACATTACCCTTAAAAATAAATGGTGTTCATTTTAATAGCCACTGAGCACTCACATTCTCCTTCACATCCGGTAACAACCGAAGCTACAAATGACCTCTTTCCCGACATGCAAAGATGTTTGAACAGTCGAGATGTATCACGTCCAAATATTTCCTGAACACCAACAATTACTATTTTGCTGTTAGCCAGGCCCTTGGCACCATCTTGTGGCATTCTCTGTTATCACACAAGGAACACAACAACCAAGACTCAGTGAGTTTTTGGGTAAATAGCTGAGGGTAGGTTCCACGGAAAAATATCCTAATAGGTGAATTTGTGAAGAGCCAATTGTGACTCCGCTGGAGTTCCTTGTACATGAAGACTCACTATGGCAGCACTGACCTGGTCTACACAGCACAGAAGCAGTTCAAAATATTTGAAGCATTCGTTCTTGAGTGTAACCATGCAGAATCATGGCAAGTTAGTAAAAATCAACATATCTGATGTACCTAAGTTTGGAAATGTTCATTTGATTGATAGACATCTGGTTATCAATGCTTCTCTCTCATCAATTATAGACTAACAAGGAAAACCTGACAGTGTTCATCAAAATAGGGGTTTTCCTTTCTTGGCAGCGGTCAGCGCTCTGGGTGAGGCTTAAATTTCCTTTTTAATATAGCTTCTTGCATTTTAGACACTACTGACTTGTTTGGGAAGGCACCGTGACATAATTCCTGGTTTGCACATTTCTTGGGTAACACAACAGTGACCTACACTGACGGATAACGATGTTAGAGGCATGAGTGGAAGCATAGCCAGTCACTCACTGGTGGGAAGCCGGCCTGCTGGCGTCGTGTATGCACAGATGGAATTAAATCTGCTTTTTGCCAAGCGTTTTGCTGGCACGTTTCCTCTGTCGCTGCCCTTTATTAGAAGCGAGGAACGATACTGTGAATGAGCCGTTGCTAATCTATCGACTACGGAGTGATCCCGTTAATCTCACAACTGGGAGACTAACACTGGCATTCATGCTTGTGATGAAAATTTCATAAAAGCGACGCTTCTATATGCATTCGCTCGAGGGCCCGTGCATAGAACATGGAACATGTGTACTCGCTGTGTGTTGTGGAGTACCCGTCATAAATATACAACAGTCTCTTGGCCCACTCTACGTAAAGACTGAGCTGTGTTGTGTCTCCTCGGAGCACACACATCTGCCGCCTCCTGCAGCCCACAAGACAAAAGAATGCACAAGGAGCCACGTAATTGCAAGCAATCTGTTGAAAATAGGTCATCGACGTCGACGTGACGCTCCAAATGCAGAGCGTCCCCAAAATCAATACGCAAGGCACTATATTTAGTAAGAAGGTCGCAAGGCAGAAATATCGAGGCTGACATCCACGCATGGGCTCTGCTGGAGGTTCAGAAGGCTTATTTTTGGAGTACGGGCCTTGTAAAATGTCTCCTCCACCGAGGGTTGCTCCGGAGGCAGATGTCCCTCATGATGTCTAAATGTCACATTCGGCTCCGAGTCAAAGTCACAATGTTCTTTAAAGTGGGCTACAGTCATCCGGTGCATATTTGCAGTTCACTATTTTCACTTTTTTTTCCCCCCCCCATGAAACCTATTCCTAGCTATTTGCTGAAACACTGACCTATTTGAGGTTTTTGTGGTCCAAGATGCTGCCAAAGTCCTGTCTAAATAGGAAAGTTGTCCAGTTTCAAGAGAGTATTTCGAAGTGATACATCTCCACTGAGAGACAAGCCATTTTAAGTAGGTGGTCATTTGTCATGTAAAGGAGCCATCAGAGACAAGCTTCAGCACGACTACTTGTTGAGCCCAAGGTCTAAGAAAAGCCAGTGAACCACGGAGTGAACACAAGCAACCATCAAGAAAGTAAATGCATAAATTGCATTTTCACTCATGGATGCAGCACTTCATCACCAAGCCTCTGAATAACATTTTTCGACCAGGATGTGCATCTGTGTTTGCGGTACAGGGAGCAGCAGACATATCTCCAAAGGCAAAAGGCAATTTTCCATTATATGCCCCTTTTAAAGTCTTACATCTTCCATGATGCAGGAAGTACAACGTACAACACTGACTTAATGGAAATCAAAAGTACGGCGCTCGAAGAACGCAACATAAAAAACAAACAAAGGGATCCTAAGTTTTCGTCAGAGTTCCATTCCTATTGTTGCGACAAAAAAAGGAAGATTTGTATGTTAGCTGGAATGAGCTATAGTCTACCACGAAACTAAAAAAGGTAAAATGGTGGTCCAAAGTCAAAATTACAGCACGCAAAAATACTTTGGTGTGTGTGTGTGTGTGTGTGTGTGTG
>NW_017805002.1:1208024-1230807 GCF_001891065.2 Hippocampus comes
CTGAAAGACGAAATACGCCCATACCTGAGCTGAGCGTGCCTTCTTGTGGTGTAATCACATATTCTCATTCACTGTGCACCATTCGGAACATCGAAACTTCATACATTGTGACCATCGTAAATTCACGACCGACCTGTATTTGTTTCATGCACATGGTTTGTGCGCCCAGTTTGCAGAGAACACATTTCACGTGACAGATTAAGTACCTTTACCTTTTATGTTAAAAACTCAGCCCTGTCTGCACTCGACTGCCTTGTCATTACAGATGTGCACATGCATTCTTCAAATGCTTTAATGAGTACCCCCTGTCTTCTCCGAGGTGTTTTTTTTTCCCCTCTACCACTTTTTACAGTACAAACCCCAGCGGAGTCAACTTATGTCTCCCGAGCTAGTGAGCGCTTTGCCAAGAGCATACCATCACGCCGTGCGGTCAGGAGGGGTTATGTGTGATCGTTAAGGATTCTTTCTTCTCCGTTTTTGCGCATTCCGTTTCAGGTTTTTTTTTTTTTTTTAATTTAAGCTATCATCACTTGTAGCATCGGGAGGGGGAAAAAAGTCTGGGACAAGGGGAAGAAAGAAACAAAACAATTTTACTAATAACTGAGACTAATGTATTCCACGCAGCTCTTAGAGTTACAGAGATGTTCTTTTTTAGGAGGGGGATTCCAGCAGCGGTCCTGGTGTGTGTCGAGGCACGACTGAATGTGCGCAGAGTGAACTGTTGAAACTCTCGATAGAGACGATACAGCCTTGTAGTAATCCAGAACACTGGTCTGGGAAGGAAGTGAGTATTTCCCGGGCTTCAGTGGGGGCTTTGCTTCATGTCAGGCCCGGAGGAGTTTTGTAAATTATGTTTTGTCAAAACTGGTCGGTTCCTGACCTGAAGCACATCTCCTGATTTTTTTTTTTCATCTTGCTGAATTAATTCCTTTTCATCGGGCGGCCCTGTCTTATCCCAGTGAGCAAAAGCAGACGAGATGCCCGGGACGGACAGGCATTTTCGATGCCCTGAAAAATAATTTTGGAGGTTGAGGCAGGGTTGTTTAAGGTGATATTGGGGCAGTTAGGGTGTCGTGAGTGCCGCTACAGGAGGAGGTTTTCTGAGGTTTCTGGTCCATCTAACATGTGCATTCACAGTTTATCTGCGGTGGACATGCAACATCATATTTTTGTCAGCGGGGGTGGGAGCTTTCTAAAGGATGCTGTGCTTCAACACGCGCATTCAAGTAATAGCAATCTCCGACATAGATGCACCTAATACAAAGGTGGGGGGGGTGTGTTGGGTGCTGTGGTTGTCCACTTCCAAGTGGATGCCCAGGGCCACCACCCCATTGACACTACCCTCTGCATGCCCCGTTACCTCTTGACATCGACATGATACTAGCAAAGGCGTAGAAATGGACAGAAAGGGAAGATTAACCTCGGAACAGTTTATCCTCTATGAAAAAGTCAATTTTCCATAAATGTCCTCGTTAATTCCATACCTCTAATCCCTATAATGATTTACTATAAAAGCTTTTAGATGCACAGGAAATGGTTCAACTATTTTGCACAACAGTTAAAAGTGAGGAATTTTCTCATTTGCTTTATGTCTGGCAGGGGTGGAGCTACAGGTACCCCTTGTAACTGTGTGGCCACCCGCTTGGTCACCACATACCTTAGACCCCTTGATAATCCGCTTCACAGTAAAGAGATCCCGTGTTTGTATCCGGGCTCCAGGTTTATTATGGGAAGTTTTCTTGTTCTCCCGCTGCCTGCATGGGTTTTCTCCGGGTACTCTGGTTTGCTCCCAGATTTCAAAGAAATGCATGGTAGGTTAATTGAACACTCCATATTGTCCCGAAGTTGTTGTTTGTCTACTGCCTACTGCCTGATATAAGCTCTGTGATATGCTCCAGCACGCCCGGAACTCTCATGAGAAGAAGCAGTTCAGATAATGAATGGATGGATGAAATATACCAATCTAGCACACACACCCATAATAGAAGCAGGAAAAAAACGAGGTAAAAAGCAACATTTAGAATTGTGAAGAATTATGAGACTTTCATGTCAATGTGCTTTGATATGATTTGTATGAATAAGCCATTGATCGTAGAATCCAAAATGGCGTTGACTATCTTTTACAAAGTGATCGCTGTGATTGGCCGTTGGCGAGTGAATCAGCACATGATATAGAAGTAGACTATGAAACGCAAAGCCACTGCAAAGAAAATGGCATTCGTAAATTAAGATCACCAAAATGTTGCTTTTCCCTTGGATTTGTTCCTGCTTGATTTGGAGTGCGACGGGCATTGTTCTGCCTATGTGTGAATTTTATTGCATGAAACACTGACTGTAGGTGGTCTGATAAAGAATGACACGCGCATGGTGACTTCTGATTGAGATGTACTCTTGGCCACCATGCCGAAACGTTTGCAGCTTTGCCCCTAATGTTTGGTTTTATCTCCTTCAGCTCCACTAGACTTGGATATAACCAGAGATCCCTTTGGGCTCGACAGAATAAACTGTGGGAAAGCGGCTGCAATGACAGCGGAAAGACCTCAGCATAGAGGAGGGAGTACATTATTCTCGCCCTTAAACCTCAGTTGCTCGTACAATGTCCTGGTAGGAATATTGGGAATGAATAGATAAGGATTAGCCTAGCAATTGCTGCTACGCCTTTCATCTATCAAAGTATCCTCTGGATGAACCCGCTTCTCTACACGGGATGTAAGAATGGAGAATTGTGTCGATGCTCTCCTTCTCCCTATAAGCTTGGGAATTTCACCGGAGAGCGATGCGGCCTCATTAAAGGCAGTAATTTATTTGCTTTGCAGTGGCCCAGAGGGAAGTGGAAAAAAAGTTTTAACAGCCAGAACATTTGGTAAGTAGTGCATTTATAAAGCCAAGCTGTCCCCTGTAGCGACGGAAACCCCACAACCCCCCACCCCATCCACCACCACCAATCGCCGCCGCTGCCACAACCCGCCCCTTCAAACAGGCTTCCACAATTAAATCAGGTCACTGGAGCCAATCTTGTTGTCCTGCTCAGCTTCAAGTGTGCTCATCCTGCGCAATGACTGAGGAAAATGAGTGCGGTCGACACAAAGCAGCAGTGTGTGGGAATATTTCCTATTGCAAACAAGACAATTGACGACTGTGTTTAGCAGATGTCTTCAAAATATGTCGGAATCTAAAGAGGCAGAAATATTAATTTTGGGAGGAACTTTTTGGGTTTGCACAGATGAGAGATGAGACAATTTCTTCACATCCTTATTAGTGAAGCACAATGTGTTGGATCCATCTGCTCTGCACGCAATAGCCCAATAATAAGGATGACGTTGAATTAAAACCTCTGACAGGCTTAGTTCAAGAACATCTTTTGGAGTAAAGTATAGTCTTAAACTGGGGTGCACCCGTACTGATTTTTAAAAGGAAAGAGACCCCCGCATGAGATGTGGAAATAAAACGGCTGCTCTTTTAGTGTGTGGTGTACGCAAGATGACTAACACAGCACACCACAAACATAACTCCCATATATCTCCAGTGGCAGTCCTGAGTTTCCTCGCCTAAATCTAAATTTACAATCACAGAATTCTGAGCCCGGCAAAGCTCGATGTTGCTCGATGACCACAAAGGATTTGTGTTTGGACATGCAGGACAAGTTGAATTGTTGTCCTTAACCATTTTTAGAGCAGATCGGGGAGGAAAAATAATCTTTTTTTTCCTAAAGATATTTGACAATCGGGCCTTTCCTGACTGAAAGTGAACAAAATGCTCCTCTCAATACTGCTATCAATAAGTGTACCATGCTTAAGTTTAATACAGCGCTAGTGTTGAATCACATTCTACAGTGTAGGTCTCCCCAAGATAGTAGCCAGAAAGTACAGTTGAGGTCCAGCAATGGCGTCTGACATCTGGAATGTGACAAGGGTATTGAGCAAACTACAGGAAACAAGGTCTCTGAAGAATATATCAAATTTGCAATGTGTGAAGGGAAATGTGATGAGATCGCTTGAGGCTTCTATGTCGTACAATTCTGAATAGCCCTGGTTTGGAAGGCATGAGAGTCTGTCTCCGGCCCATCTGGATGTCAGCACTAAGAGGACTTTATGAAAAACCTGTCAAAGAGTCAACCTCCTCAAAAAAAAAAAAAAAAAAAAAAAGTGAACAAAGAGTCAAAATGTATTGGAAGTGTGGCCTTCATAATGCTAAGTGTTGGTGTGAGGTCCAGACAACCAGCCATGCCTGATCAAGATTTAATCTTGATCAAGAATGGTTACGTTGCAATGCTGCTGCTTAAAAATGGGATGACGGGATGTTGAATGAAACAATATGGTGGGCAAAGAACCTGTGAATCTCAGAATGCATGGCTACAAATTGTAAGATACATTGAGCCATTGAAATAGAAACTGACTGGTCACAATGTCTGCTGCATCTCAGTTCCACTCAAGTTCTGCAAGTAGGGGTAAAGGGCATTTGAAATGACCAAGCTGACGTACACGAGAAAAACAACTACATCTGCTGTTGCAATGTTTCAGCGGTTTTGACACCTCAAAAGTATATATACCTGTATATATACAGTATATATACCTGTATATATACAGTGTGTATATATATATATATATATATATATATATAGATAGATAGATAGATAGATAGATAGATAGATAGATAGATAGATAATTTAGTTTCGGTTGGACGAGATCACTTTTCGGTTGGCGAAATTTCTAACACATCAGGAAGCGATCCAATCGAGAGTCGCCAATTGAGCTTCGTAACTGCCGCGACGCCGCAAAACAAATAAGTCTTGAAATTGTCACTGATTAAAAAGTGAGGCGGCCAACTCGCAATTGGGCTTGAAACTTTATTGGCGCCTTGTACGCTCGGATTTACTCGAGAGGCTTTCCGTCTTAAGCATTGCTCCCTATCTTTGATCCAGACACATGCTTTATTAATCAGTCTCCCTGAGTCGACAGGGAAGCACGAATTCTTCAACCAGACCAGAGTCCCGGACCTCGGAGAAGGTAAAACGGGAATGTTTGGACTAAATCCCGGCTGTGTTGCAGATGCGCATATGGAATAGAACAGTTGTCAAGATGGCCTTTCCAGGCTTCGTCGAGCAGAACCGTCAGTTTCCCCGACTTGTCACTTTGCTATTCTCCCGTTTGGAAACACCAGCCAGAATGTCCGATGTTATCAGGCGTATGGGCTTTTGGGTCCAAAAGGGGATAGGTCGTACAGAGTAGGATACGGGGGGCCCCACGTGGAGCCTTTTTGGCAAACAAGATGAGTGATCACGTGTAAAAGGATGTGCTCTTGCAACCCGAGATGTAGAAGATGGTGCAGGATAACGTGCAACGAGGAGGACGAGTCCCGCTCTGCTTTATGAAGCAGAAAACGACATTGGTGTGCGGGAACATGTGGAAGATGTTAAGGGAGGGCTTAACGGGCCGTGATCTTTTGGGCTAGGGAGGGCAGGCGGAGATTCTCGGGGACGACAGGCAACGTTATCACATCAACGCATGATGGATGGGCCGTGAAACGGAGCATGATGAAGTAGACGTGCACGGGTATAGAACGTTAACATGCACGTACTGTAGCTGCATATGGCGATGCACATGTGCATCGCAAAGGGATTTTCTGCACTCACTTTAAGTAAAAGAATTGGCCTTTCCGTCTTCCCTCTTTCTCGCGTGCTGTCAAGCTCAGTATGGATGTGTGCAGGATGCAAAACAGACAGTGAAAGACTGATGAAATGAAAAAAAAAGAAAGGGAAAAAAAACACCTGGTCATGCTGAAATCTCATCAGAGATGAGCGAAAGAAGGCTAGGGAATGATTCCAGGGGCCTCTGTGGACACCAGGACATGGCTAACTGCTTTGCCTGCTGTCACTCCAGCATCCATTGACACTGTTCTTTGCTCAGTCATGTCACCAAAAAGATGCTGACCCAAAGTCAGATGACCTGTTCTGGCAGTTTAGATGGAAACACTGGCGCTAATGAACATCTGCTTAGGCGCTTCTTTGGCAACTGAAAAACTCCATCCAGCAACTGAAGCGTGGATAATGTCACCCTAACACAATGCTTTGTGAAGTAGGGGTGTTCTACTTATGTCTCTTTTTCATTAGTCTCAAACAGCGCCACAACACACCACTCTGTTTTCCCGGGCACCACACCAAACCGTCTCCTGTGCTTTTCCATTACGGTACAACAGGTGCAGGACGTGATGGCGGCAGGATCAACTGAACTGTGGGAGCCTGTTGCAGTATGTGATCTGCCGTAACATTTCACAAGTGGAGTCTCGGCCACTGTTTTTGCAGCGAGTCAAAATGTGAATTGCATGATGTGGCCATATCGCAAAGTTTTGCCCATCAAACGCACAAAAGCTTTCACATATCAATGAAAAATCA
The DNA here is from genome assembly GCF_001891065.2 of Hippocampus comes. Lineage (NCBI taxonomy): Eukaryota > Metazoa > Chordata > Actinopteri > Syngnathiformes > Syngnathidae > Hippocampus > Hippocampus comes. The sequence continues at coordinate 1,214,416 of NW_017805002.1, forward strand.
CCAAGAGCCGGTTCGGATGAAAGTATCATATATACAGTACTCACATTCTGTGTTTTACATCAACATTGAACCATATTTACAATTTCATATGTACCACGGATGAAACAGTGTGATCGTGATTTTGCGAGCGCCACGCAAAGCTCACTGCCAGCAGTCATTCATTCTGACTGAAGAGCTCAGTCTAAAGCACTTGGCCGCCTCTATCAGTCTACAGCTCGTCGGCCTCACTCTCCAGCATCCGAAGACCTACAGGCCGCCAAATGGGGTGGGGCCTCACTCATTCGGCCAGCAAAGCGGTGAGGCTGGCGGCAGGATCAACTGAACTGTGCGAGCCTGTTGCAGTGTGTGATCTGACATAACATTTCACAAGTGGAGTCTCGGCCACTGTTTTTGCGGCCAGTCAAAATGTGAATTGCCATTGCATGATGTGGCCATATCGCAAAGTTTTGTCCATCAAACGCACAAAAACTTTCATATATCAATGAAAAATCACAAAGAGCCGGTTCGGATGAAAGTATCATAAATACAGTACTCACATTCTGTGTTTTACATCAACATTGAACCATATTTACAATTTCATATGTACCACGGATGAAACAGTGTGATCGTGATTTTGCGAGCGCCACGCAAAGCTCACTGCCAGCAGTCATTCATTCTGACTGAAGAGCTCAGTCTAAAGCACTTGGCCGCCTCTATCAGTCTACAGCTCGTCGGCCTCACTCTCCAGCATCCGAAGACCTACAGGCCGCCAAATGGGGTGGGGCCTCACTCATTCGGCCAGCAAAGCGGTGAGGCTCAGGCTGTGGCTGACTTTTGCGAAGGGAAGTTGGGTTGGAGTGCTAGCCAATCAATCACAGGGCACGCACGTACACACACACACACACACGCACACGCACACACACACACACACACACACACACACACACACACACACACACACACACACGCAAACTCCACACTGGATGGCCTGATCAAAATTCGAACCTAGAACACCTTGATTGTGAAGCAGACTTGCTAACCACCACGACACTGCCACGACTGTTTGACACAGGACTGATTTCAACTCAAATTAAATGGAAAAGGAGTGAGCCTTTTTTATATGAGAGAAAATTGAGGTTTTAATTTGCATTATATATTTTGACAAACTAATGTTTGCTTCATCTTAAACAGTATTACTTCCAAAAAGACAGTATCAACCTTGAGTGAGAATCACTTTTGCTTGCTCAGAGCTCCAGGTTCTGCTGCCTTTCAGTTGCACCTTTGCTAATGCTTCCCTTATGTTTGTCAGACAGATGTGTTTCCTGAAATAAAGCTTTGACCTTGTGGGCAATTATTCACTTTTATCTGCCATCAGTAAACCAATATATAAAAGTTACCATACAAGAATTGATGAGCATGCCCGAGACTTGCTTGGCCAGAATTAGATCCCAAACGTACATATTTACACAGAAAGAGATTTGCTGCGTCAATCCACATAATCCACATATCAAATAATAATGTCTCCCATTTCAGGAAGATGTCTCACTCTCATCTCTCTGTGTTGGAATGACAGCAGCAACACCTGAACTCCAACAGCAGTATGGCAGTGAGGTCACACTCTCACCAACGATCTGAATACAAACACTGGCTGGCAGATGGTGCGCAAAAGCCTTAGCAGCCAAGATGAATGTTGGCTTGCCATCAAGATAACACACACGCGCACGCACACACGCGCGCACACACACACACACACACACACACACACACACACACAGACGCACATGTGCACGCACACACTCCAAGCTAATGAAGAGCTATGGGTTAAAATGACGTTGACAAGAGCGGATCAAATCAGTCATCTCACCTAAGTATGTTTGTTTTAGCAAACCGAACAATATTGCAATTTGTTGCAATTTGGCAATCACACACACTGCACAAGAAATCATGGGCCCATCTCGCTTGATTTTGTGATCCTGTTAAGAAAATCAGGTGTACATGTTAAATCGCTTGTCTCATTCAAGATCTAAAAACCAAAGCACACAGACACTAATTATTCTTAAAAAAAAAACAAAACATTTATTTGGAGCATTTTTTCAGAAAGGGGAAAGCCTTAATTCATGAAAGGATAGAGAAAAAGAAAGCTGCATTTAGCTATCCTGCTTAAAATATGGGCTCAGTACTTTGGTTCGTTTTCCAACATCTTATCTTTATTTAGTTTGATTTTCTGCAAGGATGGCGACCAAAACAACGCTATCTTCAATGACCCTAAAATGGCACACCCCCATTGAAGAGAAATAATCACAAGGCTAACCAATAATTGCAATAACTACATAATAGTTATTTGTATTTTTAATCATTTGTTTGTATTTGTTTCGATGTTGGTCCATCAAAAATTTGCCTTCCATTCTTCCACACTAATCCGTGTTGCAAAAAAGGTTGGGAACGGTTATTTTTAAAAAGATTAAGCTGAGGCATTTGTCTCTTTCATCTTTGTTCGCGAGGCGCATAAAAAGTTCTATAGGGTATGTTTCATTTGCATTTTGTCATCTCGCAGCACAAAAGACAATCATCCAGTCATCAGCGTGGTTACCTTCCAACTCCCACAAGTCCTCCATGTGCACCATTAGTCATTTAGAGGCGCCATTATAAGACAGTGGCACCCGGGGAAATAAAGGCAGCGGTGTGGAATTGCAAAGGCTGCGGCGTTGTTTCCTTCCTTTGAATCTTCTCCAGACGGAGTTATTTTAATAATTGGGATTCCGACGGCAAATTAGGGGCGCTAATTTAGAGCCTTCGCCTCCTCTTTTCTGTATTAACATGTTCGATCTAAATGACAATTTTACACGCCAATGCATTGACTGTCATCCTCAGCTTTAAGGCCGTGCAAGAGCATCTTACCGTCTCAGCCGGTGTCAAAAAGATCCAAGACCTGAACTACTCCCCGAACGCATTGATAGCCTTGAGATTTCACTGTACCCTGCACAGACTCAAGACACTGTGTGCCGTGTGCCAAGTGTAGTGAAGAACAACACACACTCTGTGGTCTAAGGTCGGTAGTGTGCCATTTTCTTTCTGTGCTTTGTAGTGCAGTGTCATCAAATTTACACGTTGATATAATTTGATTATTTTGAATAATTGTCAAAACGTCTAGAAATCCCTGAGAAGCACCTTTAATTTATAAAAATGTGTACAATTTCATCTTCCATGCATGCGGGTTGTTTCATGTATTCCTCCAGCTGAAATGTATACGGGAATAGACAGTCCCCAAAAATGGATAAAGTCATTAAAGCGGAATCGGGTACTTGGATCTACAGTGCAAATCCAAGTTGGTTCACACACTCATTTCACAGATGTAATTTTGCGGTAATGTTTCCTGCTGCCGAGGAAGACTATCTCGAATCTTGCCAATACGGCGAGCCATACGCACTGACTCCGGGGACCCTTGAAGTCACAATAGCAGGGACTGAGAGAAGCAGAGAGAGGGAGGGGGAGAGAGAGAGAGAGAGCGAGAGAGCGAGCAGGGAGGACAAACACAAGTCCATGTGTCGATGCAATGCGCTGTTCCCTGGAGGCTGGTGCGGGAAACAAGATCTCCCTTTTTCAGGGACATCCTTTGCCCAGGGAGCCGCCGCTGTGGTTCCACCACTCCGAGAAGGAAATCTAATATCACTTGTAAGGCAATCACTGAGGGAAGGTCCCAGCAATTTGTTGTAAGCACCCCACCTTGTATATCAATGTTTTGACAGATTTCCTGACAACATAATTATTTGCCAGGGATCCAGCCGAGACTTTAATTCTAACACCCGTAATTGTACGTTAAGCTGCGGGAATGTCAGGACAAAGCGCCGGCTGTTGGGGTTATAAATATTACAGTACAAATAGTCACTTTCATCTGGGCCGCTTTGTGCGGTCGCTGCGGGTCCATAATCCGGCTATGAAAGAGGATCTCTCCGGAGCCCCGTGCGGGCACCTCTCTCAAATCAATTCATTATGCCGCAATATTCAGCAGGCGACGGTACATCTCGCACGGATCAATTCATTACACAGAACGCTGCGGTTGAAGAGGCGGTGGCCGACCGCAGTTTGAAGCGGCAAGATCGGCTTTCGGGTTGTCGGGGAAGACGGGGGAGTGCGGCGAACACAAGAAAAAACAGGGAACACGTAGAGTTTGAGCTCGACCCTGGCAGAAGCACAGCTCATGATTTTTATATAAAGGCTCTCCTCTACTCATCTCTTCTCAGGCCTGCTGCACTCGCAGATAATGCATTTTTCCTCATCAAGCTTTAATCAAATGGGGCGTTGTGTGAGTACCAAGACAGGGCGACGGCAGGATGACCTAAGTAAGTTGGAGTAAGGGATATTTGTCTTAAGTAGTGTCGGTTTGCTTAAGCGGAGTGCACGCACACACACACACACACACACACACACACACACACACACACACACACACACACACACACACACACACACACAAACACACACACACACACACACACACACACACACACACACACACACACACACGCACTAAAAGTACAATGGGGTGCAGAGCCTTCAGCCGCTCTGCCCCCAAACTCTGGAACTCACTTCCACCCAACATTCGTAATATTGACTCTCTTTCCACATTCAAAACCCAGCTCAAAACCCACCTATTCAGACTTGCATATCCACCTTAAATCTTTCTATTCTTTGTTTATAATTTTATCTGTGGTTTTATTATTTGCTCTTGGTGTAAAGTGTCCTTGAGTGTTGTGAAAGGCGCTTGCAAATGAAATGTATTATTATTATTATTATTATTATTATTATTATTATTATTATAAAAGTCAGGCCAAAAGTAAGTGCCCCCTGCTGCCCATTCTGATCAAGAGAAAAGAGTGAACAGCATCCCAGGACTTACAGAATAATGTTTGACTTGTCAGGAGCCATTTTGTATATGTGACATTAAAAAAAATGTTAATACAGTATACTGAAAAAATAAATAGGTTTTCTAATAAACCCATAGCATACAGTGCATACATAAAATGGAAATCAGGTTTAAGTTGTGCCGCACTCCCCCTTCCTGATCACATTCAGCAGGGTGTCGGAGATCGCATATTTTGATTGTGGCTTCCTGCTATCAATTTATGCAAGGTACGCAAATTTGAGCATCTTAGCAAAATGATAATACTCATGCGTCTATTTTATATGGTGCTTTGTTTTGACACTCAGAGAAGCTTCACATTATGATACATTATTCATGCAGTCATACATTCACATTCTGGTCGTGGTAAACTGCGTTCTGTATCCAGAGCTGCCCAAGGACAGGCTGACGGAAGGGTTGCTGCCAGTAAGGCCCCTCCAATCACCACCAGTGTGGGTGACACTGAAGGCAAGGCAGATAAAGTGTCTTGCCCAAGGATACAACAACACATGATTCGAACAGCCTACCCTTTGGTTACTCGACGAGCCGCTTGACCTCCTCAGCCACGGCTGCCCAAAAAGACGCTGCAAAAGACTCAATTATTGGATGTCTAAAAGATTATCCATAGTGTTGGGGTGTGATAACAGAGATTTGTCCTCCCTGATCTACACTATACTATACTATACTATTTCTATTGAGTTGAGTTGATCTGCTCGGAAAACGATCAGGGCCTATAAATGTTAAAGCTGTTCAATAATGATGATCGTAAATTCTGGGACATCAAATCGGACTAGAACAGTTGCTTTCAACTACAGGGTGACATTTTTTCGGGACCCACAGGATGGAAGTCAACTTCACCTTTAATCATGGAATTGGAATGGTACAGGATAAAAACTTCACAGGAGCCGACGAAAGCGCAATTTTACAGTAGGAAAAAAAAATCCTCAGACAGATACGCAGCCATTTTTAATATGGCTGACCTTCAAAATGGGAGTGTTATGAGAGTGGAGCTCATTCTAACCGTGAGCAGGACGGGAATGGGAATCTTTTCACTTGGAGTTTGAGGGTACAGGATTTTTTTTTAATGTAGTCTTGGACTGGGACGGGACAGGATTTGTTTTTTTTGTGTAGGAGTGCGATAGGACAGGAGTAGAACTTCACTCCAGAGCCACCTTCTACTTTCAGCACAAAGAGGGTTAGGCACCGAATCCCGGGTTTTTGACTTTGCACTCGGGTTGCACGTTTCAACAATCACAGACTGCAGGGTATACATCAAATATAAATAATTCATAGAATTTCTTGTTAACCAAGGTTTAAGTATTATGCACCCATATACCAAACAACAGGCCTAAATGTAGTCGGATTTCTCCTTGCAATTAAATTCTGAGTACCAAATGTCTCTAAAAAAAGAAAAAAAACTATCCTGAGCAATTATCCCGTGTGTGTCTGCAAAAAAATGTTCAACTCAATGATTAATATTTACGATGGAAAATCCTGAGGCGTGTGGTGGCATGAAACAGAATGATACCCAATTAAGAACCTGATTTATTCTTCTCGTTCTTCTTTTTTTTACTTTTCCAGTAGTGGTGTGACTACAACAGATGTAAAGTATGTAGTGTGCTGTGCTGGTCATCTCCAGTACACAATACACTACAGAACAGTAAGCACATGCTTATTTCCATGTCATGTGAGCAGTCCCACACATTTTGAAAATCATTATGTGTGTAACCCAGTTGAGTGTGGACTCTGCTGATTGAGCATGTTCAGCATTGCGAGGATATGAAATTGGATCGTGTTGTCTCTGCTGAGCAGAAAACAATTACTTGTATAATCCAATTTAGCACCAAAAGAGCAGCGTGACAAAATGCAACCCCGGAGACGTTGGAATCCGCAACGTGGAGTGACTTACACGGAGGTCACAAAAACAAGCGGACCGACGTAATTACGCTGGGATGCCGACTCATTGCGGTCGAGCAGATTGAGTATACTCATGTGTGCCCAGTGTTGGCCTGCACTCCTTGAAAATCCTGTCCCTGTTAGCATAGCAGTCGGGATGATTACACAGTTTGGTGGATCTACTGCTATAAATCAACGACGACACTAAATTGTGTGTCAGCCAAGTATTTGTTACGGGTGTTATGGTAAAATCTTGAAATCATGGTCGCGGTTCAGCTCATGTTTCATACAGTAAGGGAAGACAGTGTAAAATATCAAAGTTATTGTTTTTTTATTGTTTTTTTGTTTTTTTTTGGGGCGTGACCACGAAGAGATTTGTGGACATTTTAAATCAAATATTTAAGTGTTAATGACATGTAGTTGGTTAATTCTTTTAATTTTAGTCAAGTAGAACATCAAGAGTTTGAAAACTGTCATAATCATGCCAAATAATGTCAAAAGCATCTCGCGAGCCACATTGACCACTAGAAAGAGGCTGTGCTGAACTGTATTTGTTTAGTCTTTCTTGAGCGCAAAGCACTTCGTGTCCTTTACCTAACTCGAAACCATATCCGACATTCCGTACTGAAAAATCCAAAAGTACCATTTAAGTAGTGCTGACATGTTCACATGATTTAAAAGGTCTTGTTTGCTTTTTCTTTCCAAACTTGTGTTTCTATGTGCGGCTGCACCCATCACATTTCCCCTCCCAGTCGCTACACACACATAAATACGCACACAAACACGTTGGGGGATGTGTTGTAATTACAGGGCAGGAAAACGGTCATCACGAGCGCAGGTGGGTGGTTTGTCGAGATGGGCGGGATGCATGCGGGTGACATGCCGTCATGCTGTTTCCAGCCACCGATGCCTCACGGTGCGTTAAACAGTCGCCACCACCCGCCTCGGCGTGGATAGAATAGGGCACTCTTGTCTTGCGCAGTGGTTACATCGACGTTTTGAGTCATTCAATCAATGGGCTCGCGAGAGGGCTTGCAGTCGGGAAAGTAAAATGAAGGCCATTTGAAAAAGTGCCATCTTTGTCAGCGGTGATGGAGGGAGATGAGTACAGACCCTATTTCTAGTCAAGTCGGGAGATGTTGAATGCACCATTTATGTGGGTTAGTACAAATGCTTGAAAGATTTGGCATACAAAGGATTTTTTTTTCTTTTTTTGCACTGGTAGTTTGGTTCAATTCTGTTCACTTGTCTATATAGTTTGGAAGGATAAAACCCAGATCTGGCTTTTGTTTGCAGCGGGCGGCGTGTGGGGGTAGTATGTGGGGATACTGCCATCAAAGACGTAAATATCACGAGACAATAACACAAAAGGACAACAACGGACAGGACATCCACATTTAGGTTTACTTCCTTGGCATACGGTAAATCTTCTCATTGCCTTCCTACTGCCACGGAAGTGACCATTCTCTGAAAATTAATCAACAGATTGAAGTGTCAATCTAGCTCCACTCCTTTTGACATCCCATCACTTTTTACCACTAATTGATTATCAATTTAATCGATAATAGTTTTGACATGGCAGCACGGAGGGCGACTGGTTAGCACGTCTGCCTCACAGTGCAGAGGTGCAGGGTTCAATTCTAGACCGTGGCCTTCCTGTGTGGAGTTTGTATGTTCTCCCCGTGCATGTGTGGTTTTTCTGCGGGTACTCTGGTTTTCCTCCCATATTCCAAAAACATGCATGGCAGGTTAATGAAACACTCTAAATTGTGCTTTGATCTGATTGTGAGTGTGAATGTGTGCCCTGCGATTGGCTGGGAACTCCTTCACGGTGTACCCTGCCTAATGTCCGAAGACAGCTGGGATTTGCTCCAGCACGCCCGTGACCCTCGTGAGGATGAAATGAACACAGATTACAGAACAAAAGGCTTCATATGTAAAATGAGCATAGAGCAATGCGATTAAGATGTATCCACCCAACTCTAAAACTGCTAGAGAGTAAACTTGAAGACAGAGGAGAGAAATGCCTACCTCGACATATGGTCCCGTTCTGTGATGCCTCATTGCCAGCCTTGCACATGCAACGTCCGATGGGTACCATCCATTCTCCGTCACCGTTGCAATACAGCTTAATGGGCACGTCCACTTCCTCTGCGTTGGGAATGCAAACCCCCCGCGCCGCCACCAGCGACGTGCTCTCCGCCCCGGACAGAGTCTCTTGAAACAGTGCCCCGTTGGTGATGATGCGAGCGCACTTCCGGTAGAAGACGCGGACGGCTATGAGAGACATGCAGCCGCCGTAGTCCTGGAAGGCCAGGTAGAAGCCGTTTCTCGAGACGGGGCCGAAGCTGCGGACCTCGGTGTTGATCTTCATCACCCTGCCGCCGAGGTCCACCTGGGAAAAGCTCTCGTCGGCCGCTATGGTGTCCACCTTGATCCAGGGGTTCTCCATCCAGGCCGGCGAGGTCCTGGTGGCCGTGTCAGCATCCGACTCATAGTAATAGAGGTTGAACGTCTCTTTGCAGGAGCCGGGAACGTTGGGGATGCTGCTGCAGTCCCTCACCGAGAACTTCATTTCCACGTGAATCCTCTGTGCGCCACGCCGCCGGATGTACTTTGTGCGTACCCAGTTGTTCTGGTTGTTGTCAAAAACGTTGCACACCTGGTAGGTCCGAATGGTGTTCATGTTTTCGTCGTAACCGCTCACCTCCTCCCACTGTCGGAGAGACATAAAGGCCACGTTAGCTTGTTCTTTCTTGAGTTCTGGCTCACCAAGATTGGCAGGTGCTCATGGCTATTCCTTTTAGCAGTTATAAATCTCAAGTCTCAACATATTGTATGGTTCTTTATTGACCGGTAATAAACAGAATATCAGTCACAAACCTACACACGCAGTATAAAAGTTATAAAATGTACGTTTTATTGAGTGAAGTATTTGATCTCCAACAACTTTGCCAGAATTCTGGCTCCCACATAGCCGCAAGTGTCCATCAACGTTCTTTGTCAATCAACAGCTTTTAACATCTTTTTTATACATTATGGGAAAAGACCATCAGTAAACACACACACACACACACACACACACACACACACACACACACACACACACACATAGTATAAATATTAAATATATATAAAATTATTATTTTTTTGGGGGGGAAACTGTTCATTATCACAATGCTTTAGCTCACAATGAGGGTACAAACAAATTCAGCAGGGCATCAAATAATTACAACCCCCACCCCACTGTACACAAACACTACAAACACTACACGTGCAATCCCACTGTAAGGTCGACATGGTTCTCATTATGAACAAATAGTCAACAAAAAAAAACTCAGCCCATGTCTGTTTTCTACCAATTATGTGTTTGTTGCGGCGTATACTTTGAAAAATGTAATTATCAGCACGTAATCAGCTTAAGGCAACGTTGTGATTAAAATGATTACACGGTGCAAAGAAACATCACATCTCTACATTTACAGAAAGTCGACGCAAAGAGGAAGCAAATGAGAACCAGCTTTTTTCCCAGCATGTGCTTTCTGAGCCCGGAGGTCCTGTTGGCTTTGAACCTCGCACCCATTAATGTGATCAAGCTGATAAGGTCATTTTCAACACTGAATATATATACACAAGAAAAACAAAAAGAGTAGCGTGAGGGCCTCTGCCATTGCGCAATGGCTGCAAATAATGGAGCTTCTTGGCCATCCGGGAAGCGTATTACTGTTCACACTATCTGTCATTGGTCGGACACAAACACCACAGGGAAAGCCAGAGTCAAGATTCCAACCCTGAACTTCTTGACTGTGAGGCAGACGTGCTATCAAGAATTATACGGTGCTGCCCCGATTAGCACGAATATGTTAAACAATGTAAATTAAAGGATTGTGATAATGCACCTTCTAATCTGTGTCTACATTGATTGCATTTTCGATGCGTACGTTGTGGTATTTTTGCGTTGGTTTGTCAGTTTTATGATATTTTTAGTTTCACATACTCAAAAGAAAGTCAGCTCACCACTCGCTGCATTGTGTTACATAGTACAATTAAGTGTAATGCAGTGACAACAAAATATATTCGATTCTATTTTAAGAAAAAAACAGAGCAGAAGAAAACAAAAAACAATGCATGACAGATGGCCAATTCATTCTTATTTCCATTTGGTGTTAATTTTTTACCCAAGTAAATCTGCACTGATGTCCCGCTCCATGTCTCAACCGTGCACAAACATTGTCGGGAATGTGTTGAGTGGATTATGAGGCTGATAACATACTTCAAGATGAAATGCAACCTCCCGCTTCATCTTTTATGCCAGTCGGAATTAACAGCGTGAATCATTTTCGCCCTTGTTCGGAAGGACTGTGATTTGTTGCATTGGACGGTAAAGTTGTCAGATGGAGTTTCATAATTATCGTTCCATCAAGGCTCTTTTTTCAACCAAAGCTGAAACTGCAGCGTGACTTCAACCCTTCTGTTATTCTGCAGGTCAAATTGAGCCATTTTATACGTCGATTTTGGGGGCTGTATGAACTCTTCTGCTTAGTTTAATAAATGTAAGAGATATTTATAACCATGGTTTATTTCATGACTGTGAGAGGGAATGCAATAAAGAGTGGGTCGAATCACATCATTATTGCAATTGTTTTTTGTTTTCTAATTTTTAAAGCATTTTTTACAAAAAGAAGAGAAACTGACTCAGACATGATGTGCGCCAAAGTATTGTTTGAACTTGTGACTAATGGAGTTGATAACAAGATACAAACAATATTTAGTGGAATATTTTAGTTTGTAATACCATTGGATAATCCCCCGGGTCAAAATGAGACCGGATCATTATTGCTGTGTTTGAGAACCAAATGTTTAAAGGAGGGTTAAAAAGGAGAAATAAACAGTGTTTATAAAGTTTTGGAAAATCAAACATGATTCGGGTCAAATTCACTCAAGAACATGATTGCTCTTCCTGTCAAACTAACCAATAAGATAAATATATTGAAATATATATAGATAGATAGATTGACCCATTAAAAACTATTACTCTTTATGAGAAATCAAAAAAGAAAAAATGATGAGATTAAAAAAAAAAAAAACTATGCTCATTGGGCCTTGTTTCATTCCTGAGAGTTGAGGATAATTAAACCTACCGTAGGGTCAAACTGACCCAGTAATATCATTGCTGTTCCTGAGAAAACAAAATAGGAGGGTTAATAACGAAGGGAAAAAAAGACTTTATATTTTCAACTTATTTTAGTTATTGACAATTTTGGAATGTTGACCTGGTAACATGACCGCTGATATTGAGTGCTGTAGCAAACATTAACAGGATTTTTTTTTTTTTCTAGTGATGATGTGCAGATTGTAATGCTTCCCATCGTCAGCCAGTATTAATGTTTACAAATGGTTTTGCTTGAATTGGAGAAACTATTTACATACTGTAATTCCTTCTGGAGATGTTGAACTTGAAGTCACAGTGCTTTACATCACAGTCGGGTGGGGGAAGTGGGTCACATGTGCCCACAATCAACTTTAATAATACACATCATATTTATTTATAATTTAGTGTCTCATCAATTCTGCAAATTAGAATGATGGCATTAAAAAATACACTGTATATATATTTATAGACGTTTGAGTCCATGTTTCTAACCTGATGTGACACTCGGCTCGCTCTGGGCGACACTGTATCCGACATTTTTGCGTCTTTTGTATCTAAATGGAGCACATACTGTCATGGCTTACTGGCACGGTGAAAAGCTTCTTTTCGCTTCAGGCAAATCCCGGGAAACATCAATCACATCCAAAGCAATGGATAGAATATTCCGATGGGCCACCACATGAAGACTTATCGAATTCACATGGAGTCTGGTCTACATTTTACACACTAAACTGAGACCTCTCTCTCTCTCTCGCTCTCTCCCTCTCTCTCTCTCTCTCTTTTTCTTCTATGTACAGGCAACAGATGTCTTCAGACCCCCATGGCCAAGGATCAAGGGCATCAACTTTAAACACCATGCACTGGCACCACCAAAAAGGTCGCAACCTTGACCTCAATATCTCAGCCTAAGGAAGACGAAAAGCGAGGGGTGAAAAAAAAGTGTTTCTAAACCCCAGAGAGACGTTTTGCATCAACTGCAGCCGCTCCACTTCACAGCTGATATAATCTCTCAAATTAGAGCCCACTTAGCAAGGACTCTGACACATTTTGACGGCGGCCGGGGAGGGGAAAGTCAGCCCCTCTCGTTACAAAAACTGGCATTCCATCAAACACTCTCCGTCTAATTAGAACGGCTCAAATTCTTTATTCCCATGTCCTAATTAATCACCGTAGAGTGTGATGCTTGGCTTGGCTCGGACCATTTCCAGGGCGAAAACTAAACAAAAGAAAGGGACACATGCGGCCAGGGTTAACACAAATACTGACACGGACAAACTTGTTTAGTGAGATCTGAAAACTTTCAATCCTTTGTCTGACAGTGAACATTGTTGCTAACTTGGGTGGCCGGCATGGTCCCTGCAAGTACTGTCTCCGCACATGAGCCTTCAAGCAGAGAAAAACGATCATTTGAACAATTCTAGTTAGCAATTTTTTTTATATAGGGACTTAGATATAAGGTCAACGTAGAAGACTGGTGGTTGACTTGTTAAGCATGTAGATTTGGTTCATGTGGAGTGTGAATGGTTGTTGGACTCCAAATGCGCCCTGTGTGACTTTCTGACAACAAGTACAGGGTGAGTGCACCTTTCCCACAAAGTCAGCTGGAAATTGGGATAGGCACCAGCTCGCCCGTGACCCCAATGAGTGAAAGAGAAAACAGATGGATACACGTTGCAAGTTGCCAATCATAATAAGACATAAAAATGATAATATGGTTTTGGAGTGCACGGTTTTCCATGATTAACAACCTGTGAACGAATGACATGGAGAACCACAATCTGCATTTCTTTCTTTTGACTACAGTAAGCAAAAAAAAAAAGAATTCGAGAGATAGATAACTCTATTGGATAACTCAGGACCCTTGGAAATGTGCCAACATGGCTTTTAAATGGTTGTTTCATACCAAAATGGCAGACTTTATTGTTTTTCGGATATTGATTCTTGAGATGTTCTTGTGGGTTTACTCATGATAGACGTGTCCACCAAATACCATGTTGCAAACTGAATCTGGCTTTGGGGGCAGATTTTTTATTTTAATAACTTCATCAAACACACGGCTACAAAGTTTGGTGAGTTGGTGAATGGAGAACGACTGGCATCTTTTGGCTTTTTTTTTTTTTCCAAGCACACAAACATCGCAGGTCAGAAGCAGCCATTGACCTTCCCACTTGCTGACGAGCAGCGGGGAAGCCCAGGGCCAATTAAACAAGAGCGGACCATCTGCAGCTCACAGGACGTTCGTAGTTAGACACAAACTAATACGGAGACGGGTGGGGGCTACTGGGCAGAAGCGGTGGCGGTCATGCGGGAGGTGCAAGGGTTGGGTTTAAAAAAAAAAAAAAAGGACCCCAAACAAAATGTGATGGAGGGGCCCCTTTTTGTCCTGTCACAGCCCCTTTGGCCCGCTTTCATCAGGGCCAGTGGAGGGAAGCAAATGGGGCATAATAAGAGCCTAACGATCAAGCGCAGAGTGTGAAATTAGAAGAAACGTCTTCATTTTCACAGCTTTTGGCTGAGGAGTGCTGCAAGGGTGGTGGTCATGTGTTTTAAGCGGCCGACGTGGAGGTAACACCGGTGCTGCATGTCGCCAGGCTTTAGTCTAAGCCCCCGGAGGTCCTCACATGAGGACTTGGCTCTTTCTGCGGCAATGCTTGTTCCATTTTTTTGGGCGCGCATTCCCAACCGCTGTTAGTTTGATAACACATATAAGAAGTGATCTTGTGAAGATTTGTGGTTGCATGTTTTTTTTTTCCAACTTAAGTGTTTTTCAACATAAATAAATACAAAACAGACAAATCAAGTTTTGTTTTCTTCATCATCTAAATCAGCTGTCTGAATAGGATCCCGACACCATTTTTTTTTTCTTTAAAGTAAAAAGTTGGTGATTGCATCGCGTTGGGGCCCACACCGTGAATTTCAATGAAGCGACGCACTGCTCCGGGTGCTACCGATGCTACATCATCACTGACAGAGGTAAATCAATTATTCACATCGCTCCATTTTTGGAATGCGATCGGGCTTTCCTCCAGAGATGACACTCATTGCATCAATAAAGCAATGAGATACTATTTGGCCTTTGTTTTCATTCACAGGCTGGCCCTTTGGTAATTCAGTGTGACTTGTGGTCACTCATGTAAATAGTTTCTAGTTAACTTGAATTTGAATCCATGAAATATTTTTTTCTTTAAAAGTTGTCTGTTTTATTCAGCAACACAGGAATCAACCCATGACACAGGATTGTCAACCTAACAATTTTTCGCCTCTAGAGGTGCTAGCCTATCCAAAGCTATTTGCTGGAAACCTTACAGAGTTTGCAGAATTACTCAATATATATATATATATTTTTTGGTGGGGGGGGCTGGGCTCTTTCTGTCAGATGTGAAAATGCAACAAGATGCAGTAAAAGCTCTGGATAATTGGAAAATAGAAATTGACATCCAGTGAAAAAACATAATAACCACATGTTGGCAATTTATTTTTCAGCATAAGGGAGGCCAAAGTCACGAGCTAAAGCAAACCAAAATGAGGGAGTGGCAATGCTTTACGCTAACAGGATTAATTGCAGTTATACAAGAAGGTCCTATCTTAGAATACGGTACATATTCTCGGATTGCTTCAGTGTTCTTGTTAAAGTATCATAGTACAGATACAGGGTGCTAAGAACAGGAGGTGTCATGGCTGGTCCACAAACGACACTTTTTCGTGACAGTCATCTGGACGCTGATTGTATCAGATGAGATGAGTGCGCAGTATTGCTTTGAGGATGGCAGCACACTGCTAATTTACAACATGTGAAGCTGGAGACACGTGAGCATTGCACGTGCATGTAATTGCACGTCATTATATTGTGTTGTCTTTTCTTTTGCGTGATTCCACAAACAAAATAATTTTGAATGGCTTGTAAACAAATAGTTGGCTCTCTGCAGTGCCTAGCTGCAATCAGAGGTGAAATTAAATCTTTTATTTTCTGTCAATTAATATAAATGCCGTCTATTAGCAAGACATTCTGCACGTTTGCCCAACGTTTCTCCACTGTTAAATAACAGTGGAGATAAATAATAACCCCCAGAATGAGCATTCCCGCCGATGAGCCACTTTCCAGAGGTGATTCTACGCTGTCTGAAACACTATCATGAAAAAACAGCCACATCCACTCCATGTGTGTAACACACCTGCCATCATGTCAAAGCCATTAAGCAGAGCTCAAGTGAGTTTTGCTCTATGCGCAGATTCGTATGAACTAACAGCATTAGCTTCTGATAAGCGGTTTGAACTGATAAACTATTTGATTATTCTGTGGCATTTGTGTTTTGGCTACATGCCATGTGATGTATGAAGTGCTTTCATTGTCTTTATGGATGTTTTATTGAGGCACACACACACACACACACACACACACACACACACACACACACACACACACACACACACACACACACACTATGGTTTGTTTCCACCAGAAAAA
>NW_017805002.1:1230915-1242072 GCF_001891065.2 Hippocampus comes
TTTCTATAGGTATTCTAGAGTGGCACACACACACACACACACACACACACACACACACACACACACACACACACACACACACACACACACTATGGTTTGCTTCCCCAAGTAGAAGACACTCTAGTCCCAAGACTGTGGCTCTGCCCACAGTGAACAGGGTCACAAAAGCCAGACTCACCACTGACCCAACAATATTTGGGACAGGGTGAGCAGTGGTTATGTGAGACAGGAATGGACCCCCTAAATGATTTTCGCAAAACGAGATATACTGTCGGATAAAAAGTGTTGTCTTTCTTCTGTGGGTATTTCGATGAAAATATGACTTCACATGACTTGTTCTTAAAGCACCTGAGAATTGATATAAATTACGAAAAAATGCAGAACAAGATTGCTTTAATATACATGTCCTAAAAACATTCCTCCTTAGTTTTGTGTAGCCGGGAGCCGCTAAGATTTACGGCATTACAGTGAATCACAACAACGCTGTGATTATAAGCAAACCCGAAGACGCCATCTTGACTGGTGGGAGACCTCAGACGCGCTACCACATTAGCTCCCTGCCAGTGGCCACACGCCTGTCCGTCGTCAAGTAGCTACTGTTGACAGCGCACTTCAGCGTGTACACGGGTTGAGAGTGGGTCACAGGGTCGGACCCGACCTTGGTCGCATTTCTCCAGCCCACTTAAGAGGAACACATTGGCCACTTAAGTCTACAAAGCCACATTGCTCTTCACAAGAGGAATGTCATATACTCCATCTAATGCTTGGTCTGCGCAAGCAAGTTTATTTTTGAAAAGTTACAAATCATCAGTCCACAAGCAAACTGTCTTTTAGGTCACAGAATATATAGATTTATACAATATTGTGGACTGTAGTCAAGTGGGACCTAGTTGAACATGTCGCTTGAGAAAAGTTGGCTGACTCCAAGACGGCACAGCGTGACGGCGGTTAGCTCGTAAGTTTCGGTTTGACACTTGCCTCCGGCCTCCATATGTTATTCTCTTACAAGGTTAAACAGTTTTTGTCACCAGGCCGAAACGTCAAAATTCACCATGCCGCCACAGCAACCGCATTTGATGAAATAAAATGCTTTTGATAACTTTTCATCTTACATATCATTAGTTGAAACAACCAAAGTTTTATGTCAATTGAATAAAATCTTAAGGAGGAGTTTGGTCAAGTATGACCTCTACAGAAGGCCTAAAATAAGGCAATATTTGAAAGTAAATTAAAATTGGTGGACTGTTGGATTTAGGATATGGCTCCAACTGACTTTTTTTTTTGTATGACTAGAGTTGTCAATTTTAGCTATTTTCGGGGGGCTACAGAGCCATATTTTCCTTTTAAAAATAGGTTAAGATGTTAAAAATGAAGCCAAAAATGTATAGATTTTTTGTCCCCCATATGCCACTGCATATTCACTGAAGCAAAACGGCAAACTTTGTGCATGCTTGATTCCTAAAACATGCTGTCTGCACCAGTTAGCCAGCATGGGGCTCAAGCGCAACCCCACACCACCCGGGGACAAATTGTGCTTCATGTACATTTTCCACCGGTTGTCAATGCATTTGGTTTGCCTGTCTTTTTTTTTTTTTAGAATTAAAAGGAAGATTCATACGAGAAGAGCTGCGGGTGCCAGAAAAAAAAAAAAAAAAAACAGTAAGGAAAATTCCTTTGTGACCAATTTGACATTCTAATGTCTCGTAAAGCATGAATAGAATAATGCCAACTGACAGAACATTACTGACTTCATATTCTGCTCGTACGCGTTCGGTTTTCCATCGGGTCGCAAAGTATCTGGTGTCACGTTGGAATGAATTTCATGAAGCTCACAAAGAGCTTGGCTGGGATGTTATTGATCCACCGGTTGAGCCCGTGGAACCCAGCAAATAGTCAGTATGTGCACGTAATGTGTGCACGGTTGTGGCTGTTTCTCCACCTGTTGCGCTGGGCCTCATGGTGACGAGATCTGTGCATCATGTTCACTTAGCCTTTGTTTTTGCCATGAAATAACGCACCATGCAGAGAGCAAAAGCAGCATCTGCAAAGCTGTCCTATGCAGTGAAATTTAGAAGAGCTGTAAAAAAGCTACTAAACAGTTCAAGATTTACCTGAAAAGAAAAAGCAGGATTGTTTGTGCATCAAGAATTTGGGGATGGCTACAACTGTGATTGCAATACTATGCCACATCACAGGGGGGCGCTTTAATAGAAGCAGTTGGAAGTTGTTCCTAAATTCATCGAAGAAGAATACAACGGATTTTTTTTTCTTTTGTACTGCGAATACGTGAGATGATTTTGTGGATTTTGAAGTTGTTTCGTTTGCCAACAAATACGTCCAATTTCACAGACAAAAAGTAAGAGCGTTACAGGTTGCTGTTAGCTTTTCAGAGATGCCGCATAAAACTAGCGAGTGTTTTTCAATAATGGTTAAAAAAATATTAAAGAAGAATAAAATACAGCAGCCGGCTTTCGGGCAATTTCATGAAAGGGGCACGGCAGCCACATGGGGAGAGGCGGGGATTTCATGAACCAGGCTTCTTACTTTCTGGTTAGAAAATAGTCCCTAAAATGACAAAATGAAGAAATGAGATCGCCATTGCACCAAAGTTAACATTTAATCGTACCTGTGCCAATAGTTAACTGTGGAAAGCTTTACATAGCATGGTACAGATCCTTTAAAGCGTTATAATACAGCAACCAGTGTTGCCGCAATTACCATAAAAGTAATTTAGTGAGCTAATTACTTGTTTTCAAAAGTTACTTTCTGAATTAATTGATTTTAAAAGTAACAAAGTTAGATTATAAATGTGTTTTTAGCTCAATTCAGTAGTTTTGCCACTTAATTCCATCTTGAAAACGAGCATTTCACTGTCAACTACTACGTGGGTTAAGGTTGTTAGGTTGTTTTTAAAAAAAGTGAGTCTTTATGCTTTCTGTAAAGTAAATTTCAGCTGAGAGTGGCAAGGGAACCATTCTGCATGTTAATATTCACAAAAAGAGTGGTTGCTTGAGACAGTGGGCTAATGATAGCAATGGGACGGCTGCTGCTTCAATTTGAAGGAAAAAAATCCTTGGGATTAAGGACCAGAAAAGATCAACCCCTGTCAATACTCTGTTATTATACGGGAGTATTGATATGAAATCAAAGCTCCTTAAAAAACCCTGGCTGAGTAAACGTCCCTGGCCATGGCATGAGGAAATGCGGTCATGAAAAGAACTGACAGACTCCGGTGATGGCAGGAGAAAAAGGAAGCCGTTGCTTGTCGGGAGCTGCAGGAAGGTGACGGCAGGCGTACACAAGATGGAGCAGACGAAGAACATCTTTAAAGTTGTATCATGGAACCATCGAATGCCAGCCTCTCAGGCACGACGGGGGCTAATTCAAACCATCTTTATTAGAAACCACAGGAGCGTAAATAATTGAGAGAAATTGCCAATGTTTTTTTTTTGTTTGTTTTTTGGGGAAAGCTCCAGCAAATAACTCGACATCTTCCCTGTTCTTTTTGGTCTCATCCTAAAGAAGACGGAATCTCGTGGCACACAAACGAAAGCAAGGCCGAGACACTGGTTTTGGCGCGCCTGCACGCCCGGCATGTCTTGCATGTGGCCGCCAGGAATGCGGGAATCCTGGCAGCCTGGGTGGAAACGTTAAGCATCAAACGACGCCGTCGCCTCCAAAGCTTTGCGTCCGGGCGGCTGGCGCATAAGCAAACTATTTAGCTCTCAAGTCTGTGATGGTTCAATGGGTCACAGAGGAGATCATTAATGCAGAAACAAACCGCATAAACAAAACAAATAACTCAAAAGCTGCCTCACAGTTGTTTAACTTACAGCAGAGACAACGTTTGCAAAAAGCGCTGATTTTTGTTTTCCCCATTTGTGTGTGTGTGTGTGTGTGTGTGTGTGTGTGTGTGTGTGTGTGTGTGTGTGTGTGTGTGTGTGTGTGTGTGTGTGGTGGGGGGGGTTTGAATGTCATTATATTTGTCCTATTTTGTAATGTGGTAATGTGTAAAAAAATGTTGAACAAGAATTTAAAAAGGACTAATATTGGCCGATTTTGTTTTATGCTGTTTTTTTTTTTTTTGTGTGTGTTCACAGCTTGTAACTATTCCATGTTTGTGGTTTATTTTCAGCGAACCACATTTATTTCATTTTTTTAAGAAAACAAGGATCCTAGCTCAAAAACTTGACGTGATAGAGAAAAACTGAGATCAGTTTTGGATTCTGCACCCCAAAAAAGGTTCCAAACAGCTGTCACACCCAATTCAACAAAAATTGTGTTCCCCATTGTTAATGATTCCGTTGGTCTGTAAAATGTCAGAAAATATGCAAAAATGTTGATTAATGATTTACAAAGTAAAAGACGATGTTTACAAAAGTCAAATTTGAACTACAAACAAAGATCTTAAAAGTTAAGTTGTTTTCATAGAGGACAACAAAAATCTGAGAATATTTCCCGTTGAGAGACTGAAATTTTGCAAGTTTGGACAATTTCAAGTTAGACGGTGTCTCAAAACAATTAACCGATTAAGTGTTTCAACTCTGAAGTCAAGATGTCACTGTTTTGTGTCAATGACTTCAGCCCTCGGGTAGCAGACTGAGTCCCACAAAACAGATTATCGTGATAATTTAAATCAAGGTCATCAAGTTATGACATTTTCGTCCCGTTTCATCTCTTAACATTGAGAGAAATCATCAATCCTTGATTGAAGACATTTTATCATAAGACCATCTTGAGTTAAGACTGATCACATGACACAATATGCGTGCATTGTCATGTTCCGTATTGCATTGATTAAAAAGCAAAAGACAAAAACTTGACTCTCTAATCGGTCTATAAATGAAGTGCAACACCTCTCTAAACACCCACTGCGCTCCTTCTTTGGTTGGTTCCCGGCTCATGGATTCAACTTTGACCTCAGAGTGAGAAACCCAAACAGTGGTGCAGAGCAACATGTGCATTTGTCATGGGAATTGAACAAACCTACGCACATTCACAGTAAGCAGAGAGTGACCACACACACACACACACACACACACACACACACACACACACACACACACACACACAAATGGGGAAAACAAAAATCAGCGCTTTTTGCAAACGTTGTCTCTGCTGTAAGTTAAACAACTGTGAGGCAGCTTTTGAGTTATTTGTTTTGTTTATGCGGTTTGTTTCTGCATTAATGATCTCCTCTGTGACCCATTGAACCATCACAGACACTTTGACACTTGGCAAACGATGCAACTGCGGCCGAGGTGACTCACGCTGTTGTCACTGGATCCCGACACCGGATAGACGGTCCAGCCGAGCTCGGCTGTAGCTGTGGTGGAGTCCATGAGCGTCTCTGCGGAAAGACAGACAGGCAGAGGTCAGGATGAGACGGATTAACGGCGACCGCCAGATTGCTAGCTATCAGTGGCGCAATTAAAAGCATCCTGGGTCAGCCTCAGTTTCTACACAAACACACTCACAACACACTCACGGATTGATTGGATAGCAGAAAAACAAATGCAAAAGCCTAGATCTGTGACAAGAAGTTGAAAAAAACACGTGGAAACTCTTATGTCACTTTAGAAAAGTATTTTGGTCCGGTTCACATTAAACACTGTCCGTTTTGCAAGTGAACTGAATTCTGTGAACACATCCATGTGTGTGACGATTGGTGCTGCCGTTGGACAGAAAGGCGATGGTGGAATACAGAGCGCAGACTCACAAATGGAGGGAAACATGCAAGTCCTACGTGTTGCATTCCTCCGCTGCTTATTTGTGCCATTATTAGAGCTGCCAAATTATTTTGAGTATCAAAAGCAGCTCATTCAATGCAGGCTTAGCGACGCTCTGTTTCTCATTTGGGAACAGCGTCAGTGAATGCGTGCAGTAAGCCCTTAAGGGACGATGCGCTCTGCATGCCCCGACCTACAATATGCTGGCTACGGAGGAGAGATTTATCTCATGATTCTTCACGCAAATATGTTTGCGATTTTCACACGTTTTTCAGATCCGCAAACATCTGCACGATTCCTATGTGTTAATCTTGCGTGAGCATTTCTAATGTTCAAAGGTTTTCGACACAAAAGTGACAGAAAAAATATTCCCTTGGAAACCATTATTTGACAAAGTTCAAAAGGGACATTACTCGACAAGGTTACAAGAACTTCCCAGTAAAATGGGAAAATATTTTACTTCATTTTAGAAGGCAGAGAAAAGATGCACATATTTAATTATCAATTTGATATTAATTCTAGCTAAATTCTATTTCTGCAAATTCACATACATAATAAGAAAACCAAACTCTACACACTTTCATAATGATGCTCTACCTTAAAAAAAAAAAAAAAGCTTGAGTTTTGTTGTTTTTCACAATATACGCCAAAAAAATTACCTATAAAAGCTTTGAACAGCCGAACATTTGGATACAGCCGAATATTTGGATGCCTCTGTTCTACATAAAAGTCATTTTCCCCACTGATGTGGCAACATATTCACATATTTTCCTCTTAAAATAATAGTTGAGAAAAAACGATGACATTAACGCCGATGTAACCCTCACTGAAAAGTGATCTATTCCACACAAATGCCAATCATAGCAGCTTTGAATCATCTCAGACAGATGGGCAGTCCCGTCAGACGTTTGACTTTGGTGGGGGTTGGGGAGGAGAAGGAAAGAAAAAAAAAAAAACAAGCTGGTGAAACCAATCGGAGGCCAGCGGATTATGTGGTGAAAAGAAACACCTCCAGTAATTGGGGTCAAAGAGAACGTGCGTCCTGTCTGTCATGAGGTCCTCCGTGGCCGGCATTCCGCCCGCTTGACCCGGCTGTCTGTCATCTGCCGCTTGAACGATTCATGTTGTCACCTTCAGCAAGTGACCCCCAACCCCACCCCCCGCCTTGAACCTCGGCTTCGCGGCCTCTTTGCTGTTCCCCGCTTGCAAACGCCTCTCCGGCTCCTTAATGAATGTGGCCTCCTGATTAGGCTTGCTGTGACCCCAAAATGCCAAAGAGGGATTATGAGACACTTTCGCACAAGTCAAAGATGGCAAAAGTCTTGTACAAGCGAGTTGGAGCTGTTCATATTCCTATTTGCGTTTGCCATATTCATGAAAATGATTATTTATCGACAGTCAGTAGTCTATCCTCATCTATCTATGTCATCGATGATCTGTTTGCTCCGTTTGCAGTGTTAGCACCACGTAAAAGCCGCACAATCCTTCTCCTTCAAACTTGCTTTTTGTAAACGCGGGGCTCAACAAGTAGCCGCCACCTAATTCAGCCCTCAGTCATCTTGGAAATAAAAGCGAAAATTGTGTCTGTCGGGGTGCCCGCTGCGTACGCCTCATGCAGATATCTGATCTCTAAATTGACAAGTGTAACTCAGTGGCTTGGTGATGATGAAGTGCTGCCTCCGTGGGGGGAAAAAATCCACTTGCGCTTCACTTGCAGGCTGGATATGAAGGCGGTAATATCTCCTGCTCTGAGTGCTGCTGGGAGGGAGCCCAGGAGGAAAAGCTTTCAATAGCAGAAGTGATTGCTAAAACATAGACAGCAAGAAGTGCATAATATTTCATCTCCCTCGGGGTATTTTTGACAAAACCATGTCATAGAGATGGCTTTGAGACAAGTGGCAACTGCTTTAAATTGGGAAAATAATACATAGACTCCTTTAAGTGAGGAACAACAAATCTGTGTCCATTTTCCAAACCTCTTGTTGATCGATAAGTTTTTCTCTCATCCGACTGAGACAACTTTAAACGAACAGGCTCAGCCCGCCGCGCTCCACTCAAGGCTCCTCCGCTGACTTCTAACAGCCCAGCCACAATCGCGACGAGCAGAATGGGACAATTCAGAATTTTTCACAAGTTGGAAATCCTATAATTAGACAGACAAAACAGCAAGAGAGCAGCCATTGACGGCCTTTTGCTAGTGATGCCGAGCCAGGCAGGCAGTGCGGATGTTAGGCTGCAAAATGGTAATCATCCCCTATAACCGTGAGATTAATTAGCGGAGCAGCACTGCGGATAATGAACCCCCTCTGCGGCGGTTTAGGGAGACGGAGTGATGGTGGGAAAGATTTCCCTGAGATTATTAGCACACAGATGACACAAATTTATCTATTCTTCTTTTTTGTCCCAATTTTGACCATCGTTGACTAAACTGTCCCATCAATTTCAAAGCACCGCTGATTCCTACACGCAATGCAGGTAGGCCTGGTAAACCTCCGCAAATAGCAGTGATGCGTTCGATCGGTTTTCGACGTGACCCACCTGTAATACAAAGTAGGAAAATAAACAATGCAGTTTGGCCTCCTTCTTGTGGATGTTGTAATGTGCTTTTTTTTTTTGTAAGTAATTACAAATGTCATTGGCATTTTTATAGCAATAATTGAGACTGTTCAAACTGTTATTAATGTTGCGCTTTTCTGCATGGTCCATTTTCTACAAAGAAGACCGACTGTTGATACAATTTTGTACAGACAAAGGGTTTAACCTGATATGTGTTACTTCATTAATTTTTTTATGATTGCATGTATTATTTTGTTTTGGAGTGTTTTGTTTATTGGAGAACTTACTGCTAGCAGTGTGCAGGGTTTTATTTTCATTTCAAGTGTCATAAAACCTAGTCCAGAATTTGGGAAGTTTTCTATTTTGCATTTGGTTCCCTTCCTGTACACAACATGACCTTCAAACCAAGCTGTGCAGTGAACTACGGTTTCTGGTGCACCGTTTCACCACTAAGTAGTACACTTTAGCGGCGAACCTGAGTCATTGCGTCTTGGACTCCGACTTGGAGTCACAGTTTTGATGACGTACGCTGACAAAAAAAAAAAAAAAAAATAGAAGACCTGAGATCTAACTTGGATTTGACTGTTAAAGACTCTGTGCTTGACTTGAGATGCATGCATAAAGGTTCGACAAATGGACCCCGAATATCATTTGACCTTTTCAGTCTTCAGTCAGATACTGCAGGTGAGACTACATTAATAAGATAACTGACTTGAATTGAGTCTTCACTTGACTTAAGATAATCAGTGACTTGAACCAAGACAAAACGGCCCGAAGACCAGAGACGGCACTTTAGTTCTTATTCGTGCGAAAAAAAAAAAACTGAAGAGCTTGTGCCACACCCCTAAAAGTAAAGCCAGATAAACAGACGTCTGTTACTTGGACAACAGAAAATTCTCTGTTGGGTACAACATCATGAACTGAAAGAAGCCAAAGGTCCCTGTTTATTTTTGGCCCATGATCAGGGTTAGCTGCTCTACACAGTGCAGAGGCAAGTGTAAACGTGGCAAAACTGCTGCACCACCACATCTTCCCCAACCTCCTGTCTTCTACACCCCAGTATTGGCTGCCAGCTCATGGCCCCCCGTGGAGCCCAGCAGCAAGTCAGTCCTGTCAACTTCGGCCTCCGTCTCAGCTCTCCAGCTGTGGTAGAGCATGTTGGCCTTTCATCGAGAGCAGGACTTGGATGCTCAGAGGCTTAAAGGGGATGTATTGTGTTTTCTTTTCCTACAATGTGAAACATCTTTCATCCAAACAGAACAAGGATCAAGAATTATAGAACCATTTTAAACAATTGTCTCTGGAAGGTATGCAGATGGATGGATGGACAGATTTCACTTGTCAGTTAGTCTACAGGGGGCATGCAGCAGATATCACCAAAAACTAAGACCAATGCGACTTCTATTGCCATGACGTGCGGTAGCCTGCCAAGGGCGTTGTGACAGGTTAATTGTTCTCAAGCAGCCCAGTCTGAAGAGAAAAGCAAACTCCCCCAGTGAAGGAAGTTGAAGGATAGGGCACCCCATGAAAACAAAAATCATAGTCTATTTTCCCTTGTGAAGGCAGCACTTCATCTCAAAGCCACAGAATTACACTTGTCAAAGACATACCTGGAGGCAATACCAAATAAAAAAAGCTATTAAAAAAAAAAAAATCACACCAAATTGGAGTGGTTGAACAGTGACCATCTCAGATCATCATCAGAACAGATTGCAAAGGACCATAGAGATTTCATTGCCCAGTCTCACCATATGATTACTTATTCAGCTATTTTCCACCATTAGCGAGTTCTCTTCGAGGAACACTGAACACGATCGGCGTCATTCTCCTCCAATGATTTATTGAAAAGGATTTTAGCGGTTGCAACTTGACGTGAGGTTTGATGCCGTGCGGCCGCGACGTGGCATAATGGATTTTCATCACACCGGTTGTTCCGGCAGGCTACTCTGCCCCACCACTGCCGCCGCCGTGCTCTCTACTCCAAAGACAAACCGCAGGCCCTCAACTTCCTGCTTGCTGCGGCTGAAGTGTCTTTACATCTTTTGTGTGCCGGTGAAGTGTTGCATAAAAGCAGTTAATAAGCGCTCGGGCTCACGGGAAGATGGCCTCCATGCTGGCGGTCAAAGGCGCTTCCAAAACTTCGCCGCCTGCAAAAGCTTTTTTTTTTCCCTCTCTTCTCCCCCGCCACCCTCCTGAATATATGAAACATTCATGCACGTGCGCTAATATATTCACAAGTGTTAACAATGCGAGTGTAAATAATTCAAGCGAGAATGTCATTTATATGTCCTTTCCTTTTAAAAACCTGATGCCACAGACCTCTCAAGGGGCAGCCATGAATATGCAATGAGAACTGGAAGACTAAACCCACCGCGGTGCTGCTGAGAGCGCTTCCTGAAACACTCGCCATCCGTGTATCGTTTGTGCGTTCATATCTTGAAGAAGCGATCAAAAATCCAAACCTGAAAAAGTGACTGAATATTTTATTTGTTTTCTTAAGCTCACAAAAAAAGGGGAAAAAAAGACAGATTTTTCATTATCCAATTTTAAGATGGCGGTGAAAATACAATTGCCAAAGGGCTAAATTTTGGAATTCAATGGTACTTTGATTTACATGTACTGTACCCTAAATTAACATAGTTACGATTCGTCACTGGTTCAATTTTTTTTTAACTTGTGTTGCAAGCCAAAATGTTATCACAACCAAGCTTCAGATACTTCCCACTTGAGTGATGTGGAGAAAAAAATGGAGCAATTATGGTGGTGTAATGCGCTCGCATGTGGGCGAGGAGAGCCCCTGTTGCCAATGCACTTTTTATTCTTTTTTTTTTTTTTTTTTTTCGCGGGCCCAGACAACATTTACAGAAGGGAA